>NW_015505678.1:583494-597839 GCF_001515645.1 Sinocyclocheilus grahami
TTCCCACTCCACTCCAGCTCCCAGTAACAGCATCCACACACACTCTCTCTACACAGCACCTGAAGAAAACACTCAAATCTGGCTGGATGATCAGGATACAACTGATCTGTGCCAGTGTAAGAAATCACTCTGTTGCTGTCAGACAGACGGAGGTGTTTATGTGCTGTGTTCAGATCCAGAGTGAACTGATGGGAATCTGATGGAGATAAAACAAATCAGAATCAGGAATTATGAACCTGTTAAATCTTTTCATGCAGCTGAACTCTTCATGTTCAGTGTATCATCAGTGTCTCAGTACAGATGACCAGATATCCTGTGCAAATCATCATTTACATCATCAATTATAAAACTCTTCTTTCACCTTCTACAGGAAGAACATGAACACACTCAGTGAGTTTTTCTGCTTGTTTTCTTACTGACTTACATTGTAGGAAGTCGTTCCTGGCTCTGGGAACAATGTTGGTGAATGTGACTGTGGAAGTCAACAGACATGAACAGTGTGATTCTCATGATCCAGCATCTATTCCTAAGACATTTCTAATATGATGTTCTCCATGATATGAGATGATGATGAACTTGTTTCTGAGAGCAGATGAATCTCCATGACTTTACCTCTGTCTGAGAACTTCTTGAGCTCCTCTTTGCAGAAATCCTCCAGTTTGTCTCCCAGCTGATGGACAGATTCTCTCAGGACATCAAAAGAGACGAGAGAACTGAAGAGATCCTCATTTACGTCTATAGATTCAGGAGGAGCTGAGAGAGACTGGAAACTCTACAGAAAACAGAAATCAAAACTCATCAGCTCCACACGGGGACGCCGCGTATACGAGTGATTTAAAGAGAAAGAAAAGTTCTGACATGAGAGCCGTTTGAATGACAGACAGGGTAATAATGTTTTATATTTTCAAGTAAGAAGAAAGAGCTCAGAGAAATGATTCCTAAGAGATTTCCAGAGCTGAAAGCTATTTGTAATCAACGTCTCTTTCAGAAGAAGATGATCAGATGAGAGTCTGACTGATGATTATATAATAAAACACTCATGAAATGTTTCTCTGTGAGACTCTGTCACAGCAGGATCTGCTCAAGTCCACCATGATCCTGTTCTTCTAGATCTCTGTTACCTGCAGGAACTGGATGTGATCCTGTGTGTGTGAAAGCTGCTCCAGCTCAGCGTCTCTCCTCCTCAGATCATTGATCTCCTGCTCCAGTCGTCCTTCAGCTCGACTCACTGCAGCCTTTTCCTGATCTCTGATCAGCCGCATCAGCTCAGAGTGGCTTCTCTTAATGGAGCGGATGAGCTCAGTACAGATACTCTGCTCACTGTCCTCCACTGCTGTCTGTGCAGAGCGCTGTTAGGACACACAGTGATTCAGGCTTCAGTGAGTCTGAACTGAGACTGAGACAAACTTCTCTTCTTCTCCAGACTCACCTTATGAGACTCCACAGCCTCTCTCAGCTGCTGAAGATCTTTCTCTTTCTGCTGGATTCTCTGCTGGAATGTCTTCTGCATCTCCTTCAGCTGCTTCTGCAGGACAAACAGATGATAGTGAATCTCACAGAAAACTACTGGCACTAAATCATCATGTGAGCAGATGAATCCAGTAAATGTGAAAATGATAAAGGCTGTAGGTTCAAACTCCAAAAGTGATGTTTACTACCCTCGTACATGAATGAACATAAAGATTAAGGCCTGTTTCACACTACAAGTGTAAGTATTATAAAAGTGAAAATGGCACAGACGTAGAGCTTCAAATTGAAAGTGTTTCTGTTTTCTGCATCATTAATCTGTGGCTCTACACAGAAAACAAACAGATTACTGGATCACTATGCTGAGTATTAACTTGATCGCTAGTTTTAAATACCTGTTTCTTTGTTCTCTGTGCTGCAGCTGATACAGTGTCGTGGTTTTTATGTTCATTAACCGTACACAGCACACATATACATTTCTGGTCAGTGCGACAGAAAACCTCAAGGAGCTTCTCATGTTTCTGGCAGATAATCTCCTGCAGTCGTCCAGTGGCATCGATCAATTTGTGTGCTTTACGTGAATGAAACTCCTCATGACGGTCAAAATGAGTTTGACAGTAAGATTCCTGACACACCAGACAGGACTTGACGGCTTTGTATTTTCTTCCAGTACAGACGTCACACTGCACATCTCCAGCTCCAGCGTCACAGTCAGCAGGAAGTTTGGTCTTCTTCAGTTTCTCCACTAGATCAGTCAGCATGGTGTTTCTAGCTAAAGCAGGTCTTGGACTGAAGGTCTGTCTGCACTGAGGGCAGCTGTAGACTCTTTTCTGATCCTCCTGATCCCAGCAGCCTGTAATACAGCTCTTACAGTAACTGTGTCCACACTGGATGCTCACTGGATCCTTCAGGAGATCCAGACACACTGAACACATCAACTCATCCTGAGAAAATCTGGCTTCTGCCATTTTACTGCTTGAATGCAGAGACTCAAACACACAACAGCTCAACTACACTCTTTCTCTTTCCCTGAACTCGTGATTTTGGTATTGTGTTTGAGTGACGCGTGTAAAACATTCACTTTGGGAGTCTGTAAAGCAGGTTCCTCATTCCTGCTTCTTTAGAAACACATTCGTGCCTAGTTTAGTTTTGACACCCGACAAGTGAACGCAAATAACTTGACTAGTTGATTCAGGTGCGTTTAAGTAGAGATCAAACTAAACTCTGTGGGAAAGTGACTCTCCTGGACTAGGAATGGAGAATCCTTATGATAATAATAAAAAAATAATAGAATATTAAATAATTATAAATGTTTATTAGATGTCCGTCTCAGACAAAAACTTAAAGAACACGAGTCACAGAGAATCAGAATCAGAATGAGCTTTATTGCCAGGTATGCTTGCACATATGAGGAATTTGATTTAGTGACAGAAGCTCCACAGTGCAACAGAATGACAGTGACAAGACAAGACACAGAGAATAAAAGGAATAATATACAAATAGACAATGTACAAAACAGCAAAAACACAATATACAAAATAGACAATTTGTATGTACAGGTATGCTATGTGCAAATTTGAAATCTAAATGAGTATGTGTGTTAAATAACTGTATAATAGTGTTGTGTGTAGGGGTCGACCGATATGTTGTCACGGATCCAGCCATTCCACCAGCGTCAGACCCTACAGCCCCACCTTCCCGTTCCAGCTCACCGGAGTATTGACTCCTTGCACCTGCCTCTGCCCAATTAAGGGATGCTTATAAACCCACACTCACAAACACCAAGCCGTCTGGTCTCGTCTATCGCTAGCAGTGTAAGACTTACCCGACTCCTGGTTTCCTGTTATCCTATCGTCTTCGTCAGTCGCTGGTCATCTGCCCTCGATTCCTATCCACCCGGAAGCACACACGGACTCGAGCATTTGAGATAAGTCTCTCTAATACTGGACATTCGCGTCATATGAACTTACCTGTGTTTTCCCTGAGTGTTTCCCTTCAATAAAGTCCAGTGAACCCTCATCCTGTTTCCCGTGCTTCAATGGTGCGTGACATATGTGTTTTTCGAGGCAAATGCTGATACCGATTATTACAGATCAAGTAGACCGATAACCGATATTTTGAACCGATATATATGTCTTGTGTAAAAATTAAAATTAATGTCATAATTAAGAATAACAAGGGCTCTGACAAAAACTGCCTTCCCTGGTGTTGGTTGAGTGTAGTACTCCCACAGTAAACTCTTTATTTTAAAGAGTTAAACTCTTTATTTTTTGGCAAACAAAGGGTTTATAATTAAAATTCACACATGGAAGAAATAGCGGCTTTTGTGATTACTCTTTTAAACAAAAGTTGTAATAATTGTTGTAGTAGTCAGGGGTTAATCTTTAGATCTTTAATCTTTTAGTAGTCATCTTTTGACTGAAAACTTTTCCTCGGCCAAACCCCATTCCTCAGCCATACCTGTCTCCCAGTGTCTTTTTGCGGCTCTAATAAAGGCCGTGCTTCACATATTGTCAGTGTTGTGGACATGTGTTTCCTTGTTTTACCCCTGTCTTAGTTCCTGTTTTCTTTTTTTGGTCTTGTTTCCTGTTCCTGTCTTCATTGTTTTAATTTGGTTCCAGCTGTATTTTCCCTCATGTCGTCATGTTCATTAATTCCAGGTGTTCCCTCATTAGTTTCCTTGTCTACTTAAGCCCTGTGTTTCCCTGTGTCTAGCGTCGGCTGTTAAATGTCATCCTTGAGTTCCTGTGTTGATATACCCTTGCTTGTTGGAGTAAAGTCTCAATCGAAGTATTCTCCTGCGTCTCCTCGTTCCTTCCTCCCAGTGAATCGTGACACAGAGAAAGCCACGGCATTCTCAAGCCCGCCGGCGGTTCCTCAGTCAAGCCTGTCGGCCGCGGCTCACTCAAGCCCGCCAACCACGCCTTTAACCCCGAACCAAAAGAGGACTCTAAGGCGGTCGTCTCCAGCCCTAGAGCTCGCTCCAGTGTCGGCTCCAGCCCCCCCATTTGAGCCCAGGGAGGGCTCCTGATCCCCCGCTGAGCCCAGGGAGGGCTCCTGTTCCCGAGTTTAGCCCAGTGAGGGCTCCTGTCCCCGAGTTTAGCCCAGTGAGGGCTCCTGTCCCCGAGTTTAGCCCAGCGAGGGCTCCTGTCTCCGACTTTAGCCCAGGGAGGGCTCCAGTCCCCGAGTTTAGCCCAGAGAAGGCTCCAATCCCCGAGTGTAGCACAGAAAGGGCTCTAGTTCCTATGTCCAGCCCACAGCACGGTGCTGCGCTCCTCATCCAGTGTGCAACCGCCTTTCTGAAATGCAACAAGACAGCGCAGCACAAGTGACTATTATCACCAAAATAAAACAGCTAAATTTATGTCAAATGAAAATAATCATCACAAATGCATCATCACACAATCGATCTGTGCACAAAACCAACAAATGTAATGTGTTTAATGTAAAACAATAAACCATGACAGCGCTCACAGCAGAATAAATTAGCAACAGACACTTCATGACAAACAAGCAGGCTTTATAATAAATAATATTATTATTGGCACAACGGCCCAGTAAATGTCCTCACTTACATTTTTTTTCGGCTTCCATCGTGACATGAATAACAGCTAGTTAGTTTATCAGTGTATATATAATTTTTTCCGAGAGATCCCCACTGCGGGCGGAACTTGTCATAAGGTTAGTGATAACAAGGCCTGCCCATTTAGAGGAAAGATATGATTGGTCAGTTTTTCTGTCAGTTGAAATTACACTCCCATTGATTTACTATTGCTTGGCCCACTGTAATTTCACAGCTGGACCACCAATCACAGAGCCGCGAACGCTAGGCACAAACATTCAAATATGGAGAAAATGGGCGTCGTTCAATTAATGCACTCACTGAATAGTGAATTCACTGAATTCTTTTTATTTAGATGATGGCTGTCAAATTATGAATTGTTTAAATAAAATTTTAAATGATGACTTTTTATTAAAATAATTTTAAAAAGTTTAGCAATTCAATAAGTTTATTTAAAAATGTTAAATATAGTTTTAATAGTTTAGGCCCTCTCTGAGGGCCTAGAGGGCCCTGACGGTTCCTCTCTGGATGTTAGAGCCACAGGTCATTAAGTCCCATTATCTTGGGTTTCATTAGGATGGGGATGATGGTGGAGCTTTTGAAGCAGGAAGGGACTTCGCACAGCTCCGGTGATCTGTTAAAGATCTGAGTGAAGATGGGGGCCAGCTGGTCAGCATAGGATTTCAGACAGGCTGATGTAACACAATCTGGGTCTGGTGCTTTTTTCCTCTTCTGCTTCCGGAAGATCTGTCGCACATCATCTACACTGATCTGAAGTGCAAGAGTGGGGGAGAGGGGGGGCAATGTTATTGTTAATGGTGTTTTTTCAAACCTGCAATAAAACTCATTCAGATCATCTGCCAGTTGTTGATTCTCCACAGTACTGGGGGATGGAGTCTTGTAGTTGGTGTAAGAATCCATCCGCCGGCCCAAAAAAGCGCAGTCCAGCGGCCTGGTTGAAGTTTTAAGGCGTATTCTGTCTTTTACTTGCGCCTCTGAATTTATCAGGATTTAGTTTCAATTTTAGTCTAGCTCCGTGTTCAATCTGACTCCAATTTCAAGTGATCATTAAATTTAGGCAATATTTCTAATTAAAAACTGATCACAGATATCGATTGTATATTAATTTAGATATTTGATTATTCTGGAAATCCCATACTTTCGATTATTCGTTCATTAACGACCTAACATCGCTCAGAAATTCACTCGGCCATTTAGTGAACCCACGGAAACAAATTTGCCAGTTCTGTTCTTACTCAGAGGATACAGTGTGATTAAATATCTTAAAGTAGGCTGTACCATGCTAGCACATAACAAAAAGTGTAATTGTTCTCTATAATCACGAAAACTGTAACTTGTTAAGCCAGTGACAAACAGAAATCAGAAGATCCCTAATGGAGAGTCCCCTGCCCCACTCATTGGTACTTAAGTATGATCTGTGATGGACGCAGATTTGCGTAAATGCTATACTATAATTTTAATCTATTAGAAATAATCATGATTTCAGAAGAGATCAGAATAAATCAAATATAACAATTTATTATTAATCCGGTAAAATTGTATCATGCCAATTACATAATGAAACAATTAGAAGCCAATGTAAGGGAAACAGGTCAATAATTTAGCTCAAAGGGAATCATTTAAGATTTTAAAGGGAACTCCACCATTAATATGTAAGGGCATTTGGACAGAATCACTGTTTTACGGCTGATCACTGAGACGGCCAGCGATTCAGTGAACGAGCCGTATGACATCAATTCTGCAATGGATATCTATATCCAAAATATAGTGAAAACACTATTAATTAGCATAGTAACAAGATCGGCAGTTTAAGACATTAACTTGTGAGCACAAAACACGAGATACTTCTCTTTTCAATATAAATAAGGCTTTATTGGATAAATCTAAGACATATAAACTAATCTAACACATGAACACACGCATTCACACAAGTTTTCAGAAAGAGAGAGAGAGGAAATAATTAAAGAGAATGAAAATGTGAAATCCCAAGTTACAGCAATATGTGCCATTGTATAGATCTGAACAACCATCAATCACTTAATTAACCCTCGCACGGAGTTCCTCAATGAGGTTAAAATTTAGATTAACTACACCAGTTCAGCAGAATCTGGAGGTACTTGCTTTCTGTGTTGCGGGGTTCCTTTCTTGTCTGGTTGCTGAAAGGGGTTTCCCGAGGTTGCTGATTGGCTGGAGGTTCAGTCTTGGGAAGCCAGTGATTGGGCGTTGGCTGGCGACGCGGAGCTGTAGTCTGCAGTTGAAGGGTAGACAGCACTCTTCGGAGATGCGACGTTAGGCTTAACTCAGAACACGAAACTCTCAACGGAAAATAAAACAAACTAAAGAAATAGAAATAGATGTAAAGTTTGATGAGACCAGGTGGCGTTTCTTCTCATGGTTTTGGAGGAGCTGGCGTGTAAGCCAGACCACGCTCAAAACTAAAGAAGCATGACTAGGAGTGAAAAGCTAAAAGCCGCATGGCTAAAAGCTAGACACAAAAAGTCAGACCCGCAAAAAGGCAAAAGGCAAAAGACCAAAAAAGCGCGCAGTTTGATGGTGTCCAGAGTATTTAAACCAGGCTGTTTAACACACCCAAATGGTGTTTCGACCAATTGTAGCTCGGGGTGTTGCAATGTTTCTCCTTCCCATTCATAAATCAACTGTTATCTCATCATTCACATGACCTGCGTTTTTCCCGCTCTGGTAGAGTATGATTTTGGACATGATTTCTATCACGAGGATATGATACATTTGACCAAGAATTGACTGGGAGAAACGTTTCAAGCATGAAAATTCAAACTCACACATACCAAGCATGAATATGACCCCTTAAGCTCTTCAATAGTTATTAACAATACATACACAATAAATGATTAAAACATGATGGTTAAACATGTGGGTTAGATACATAATATGGAGTTATGCATAGCAATTATTAGCTGGTCACCAGTCCTTTTAGTGTCATTTAGGTGCATGGAAAGGCAGTTTCCGTGCCATTCTGTGAATGTATGAAGACCAGAGATTAAAATGTCTAAGGAATTTTAGTCTCTCTGTTCTTGTCGTAAAGTGGAGGAAGTCAATTTGAAGCTTGTGATCACTGTCACATGTTTCCATGTGGCGGTCACGCTGTGCATCTCTTTTGACCATTATTCTTGATAACTTGCCCCAAAATTGGACTTGTCAATGTGTTCTTTTGTGTTAATGTTGAAAACTGTTCTGTGACAGGGGCTTAGGTTTAGGCTTGCTTCAGAGAGGCTGGGGTCCGATTTATGACATCCTGTTGTCAGGGGCCTCTGTGGAATTTTTGTGACTCCTCGTGCCTCAACTCGGTTCTGACCAAATCTTAGATTGTCTGATTCGGTCTGATATCCTACATACCCCCCTTCGATCGGCGATGTGTTGAGTTGAAGACATCGGCGAGCGCTGGAGAAACAAAGGCAGAAGAAGCAGACAACCACAGCAAACAACAAGACACCTCCATGACAGTTACTGTACTGGTGCAGGCAACAGGTTATTTAGGTACAGGTGGTAAAGTTCAATTAGTCAAAATAGTTTAGTAAATTGAAATATGTTTTAATTCAATCTGGAAATTGTTCTAATTTGGTTCCGTACGTTGATTCGTCAATCAAATTTTGCGGATAACTTTGTTTGGTTCTTCTAGGTTGTCTTAATTTAAAACGTTTACCGTTAATTTCCTAGTAACATCATTTGCAATGAAATGAATTGACCTATCGTGCATGGAGCTTTCTGGCTTCCATTCAGCTTTAGAATTACTGGCGGATATTAGGTGTGGTGAGTCAATCCTAATATCAGACCTTTGACCCTTGCAGGGTGTCTAGGTGTTTCACCTACTAAGGAAAGAGAGGAAGGAATCAGGATAGGTAAAAGAAGAACAAACAAAACTAAGCTGCTGTGGATTTTCCTAGCATGGCTTACAACTACTGTTGAGCTAGGATGTCGTGTGCAGCTAGTGTGTCATGTACCTTAAATTAGTGTCAGGTGTTCTACCTATTGTGAGGATGGCTGCATATTTCTTCATGGTGGGCATATGTAACTTTATGTTACGCTAAAATTTGGATATTCTACTTGTGGGAAGAAAATGTTAGTTGAATGTGTTATCAGTAGATGTGGTTACCTCTGGGTGTAGGTAATGTTGTGTGTGTGTTAATGGTGTAGTGTATGTGTGGTCAGATCTGTTTCAGTCTGTGTTGTCTCCCCCCTTTTCTTGTATGTCAGTGAAGACGGGCTCTCTGCATCCTTGGCTTGGATGAGGGCGTGTCCATGATCTAATGGGGGTCAGTCCAGCAAGGCAGGAAGTTCTTTAGCAGACAGTCAGAGCTAGTTTGGCATGGCTGTGTGAAGCTGGGGTGCAAACTTTGTCTCCTATGTTGCATTTCTCTTGTGATGCCTTCTGGTTGTGGCAGACTTTCTGACCTTCTGTGCTTGGGTGGTTGCTGTTGCACAGACAGGAATGTGGTTCTTGGAGTTGATTTGACAGTTTGTTATTGAGCGATGGGTGACTGAGGTGATGTTCTTTGGTACCTCAGAGTTTCATCAACAGTTGGCCGTGAGAGACTTGCTCGTTCTGGGTGGTTGTTGAACAGGTGCTTGTCATCTCTGATGTGGTGTACCAGGTGATCACCGGCCTTCCGTTCTGTCGCTGGTCACAGCGAGCATGACTCAACTTTGTGGTCATCCATGTTCAGCTTTTCTTGAAGGAACTCTTTCATTTGTCTCATGACTTGTTCCATGTCGTCTGAGGATAAGCTGTCTTGCTCTTCTGCATACTCAGCACTGTGCATGTCTGAGTGGTGCTGAGGTGGGTTTTGCTGTCGCTTACTCACACGAGTTGCTCTTGGATGAGTCAGGCGATTACCTTTGGATGTCTGGTTAGGTTTCCAGTTGTTCCTATCTTTTGGGTTTCTTGAGAAGCGTGGCTGTTCCCATGGATTTTTCCAGCGGCTGGGCTGAAAGCTGTCGTGGACATGGGGGTCACGTTCTCTGTGCTCTTGATGGAAGACTCTGGTGTCGTGATGCCACTGGGTGTCGTCCAGTGCAAGGCTTGAGTCTTTGGTTACAGAGTTCAAGAGTGTGGATGTTTTGTTACCTTTCTTTGAGGCCATCTTCTGCTTGTTGTAGGCCTTCTGTGTTAGGTCACGCAACTGTTGGATGGTCATGGAGCGTGGACAGGCCATGACGCCTAGATGATGGCTGACTCCAGGGTGCAGGTTTCTTAGGAAGAGGCTTTTGAAGTTCACATCCTCTTCAAGGTCAGGTTCGTTGTGTGCACCAAAGTAGGCTTGTCGGAGTCGGTTGTAGTAAGCTTGTGGAACCTCTTGTCGACCTTGCTTGATCTCCAAAGCAGTTAACAGTCCAAGTTCAGACTCAGGGTCTGTAAACTCTTTAATAAGGACCTCACGAAGTAGCTGGTAGCTTGACTTTGTTTGACTGGGCTGTCGATCTAGGAAGTTTCGTACCTCAGGACTTGATGTGGCTCTTAGGAGGTATAACCTGTCTCTGTCAGTCACACGAGGTCTCATTTCCAGATAAAACTCGATATCTTGCAGGTAGGCCTGGATGTCGTGGCCCTCTGCAGAGTTTGGGTTGAAACTGCTGATGTTTTTAGACAGCTTGTTGAGGTCTTTGATGGTCATCCCATGTGCAGCTCCAAGGTCTGCTTGGATGGGAGGTATTCTTTCGTTGGCAGGAAAGGCTTGTGTGGCGAAGGCAGGTGAGGTTTTGGGTTGTGGCCCTTCGCGCCTTTCGTCATATGCCGGTTCTTGGATATGGGACTCTGCTCTGCTCAGCAGTGGTGAGGCTGAGAGATGCTTCTCTTTTCTTGGCTCTTGTTTCAGCTCATAAGCATCTTTGAGTTCTTTTCTGACCATGTAGAGCTCATCGTTGGTATCGTCTAGTTGTTGGGTCAGATTGTCCATTTCAGTTCTATACCTTTCAAGGTGGTCTTTCAGGGTACTGATTTCAACATTCTTGTCTCTGATGTGATTCTTGGCTTTCTCTAGTAGCTGTTCGGCATACTGGAGTCTGTTTACCAGGTCTTTCTGGACAGCCTTTGAATGTTGCTGGTCGAGCTGCGCTGCTGCCAGGGCTGCTTGGAGTTTCATAACTTGTTCCGTTGTTTCCTGCTCCCTCTCGTTGGGTGCTTTGAGTTGATCTTGAACTTTCACTTCCAGCTTGTCTATGCGGCGTTGAGCACGTGTCAGCTCCTCTTGAAGGTGGGTGATGTGCTTGTCGCTCAGTTTCAGCTGGGTTGTGAAGGCGTAGCTTAGGGAGCTGGTGATTTTGACTAGCTCCTCGTGGTTGTTGTTCTGGCTTGAATCTTGTGTCAGGAATCTTCTCAGGATTAGGATTATTATTAAAAATAATAACAGTTCAAATGTCTTGGGGGTGAGGCTGTCTGTCATGCCTCTCAGCCAAGTATTCACATCTTCCCCATAGGCAATGGGGTTTGCAGTCTGCGGCATTTTGGCACGCCGGGGAGAAGAGAGACTGACACAGATCTGTGTAGAGTAGAAGCCTATGTGTGGTGGGACAACTAAGTGTGGTATCAGTGACTGTGACCCACTAGTGAAGTGTGGTGATGATTGTGTTGGTCTCAGGTGTCTAAGTAGATTAGGGATGCAAAGAATTCGTCACTTCTAACGAGGAATAGGAAAAAAAGAGAAGAGGACTCTAAGGCGGTCGTCTCCAGCCCTAGAGCTCGCTCCAGTGTCGGCTCCAGCCCCCCCATTTGAGCCCAGGGAGGGCTCCTGATCCCCCGCTGAGCCCAGGGAGGGCTCCTGTTCCCGAGTTTAGCCCAGTGAGGGCTCCTGTCCCCGAGTTTAGCCCAGTGAGGGCTCCTGTCCCCGAGTTTAGCCCAGTGAGGGCTCCTGTCTCCGAGTTTAGCCCAGGGAGGGCTCCAGTCCCCGAGTTTAGCCCAGAGAAGGCTCCAATCCCCGAGTGTAGCACAGAAAGGGCTCTAGTTCCTATGTCCAGCCCACAGCACGGTGCTGCGCTCCTCATCCAGTGTGCAACCGCCTTTCTGAAATGCAACAAGACAGCGCAGCACAAGTGACTATTATCACCAAAATAAAACAGCTAAATTTATGTCAAATGAAAATAATCATCACAAATGCATCATCACACAATCGATCTGTGCACAAAACCAACAAATGTAATGTGTTTAATGTAAAACAATAAACCATGACAGCGCTCACAGCAGAATAAATTAGCAACAGACACTTCATGACAAACAAGCAGGCTTTATAATAAATAATATTATTATTGGCACAACGGCCCAGTAAATGTCCTCACTTACATTTTTTTTCGGCTTCCATCGTGACATGAATAACAGCTAGTTAGTTTATCAGTGTATATATAATTTTTTCCGAGAGATCCCCACTGCGGGCGGAACTTGTCATAAGGTTAGTGATAACAAGGCCTGCCCATTTAGAGGAAAGATATGATTGGTCAGTTTTTCTGTCAGTTGAAATTACACTCCCATTGATTTACTATTGCTTGGCCCACTGTAATTTCACAGCTGGACCACCAATCACAGAGCCGCGAACGCTAGGCACAAACATTCAAATATGGAGAAAATGGGCGTCGTTCAATTAATGCACTCACTGAATAGTGAATTCACTGAATTCTTTTTATTTAGATGATGGCTGTCAAATTATGAATTGTTTAAATAAAATTTTAAATGATGACTTTTTATTAAAATAATTTTAAAAAGTTTAGCAATTCAATAAGTTTATTTAAAAATGTTAAATATAGTTTTAATAGTTTAGGCCCTCTCTGAGGGCCTAGAGGGCCCTGACGGTTCCTCTCTGGATGTTAGAGCCACAGGTCATTAAGTCCCATTATCTTGGGTTTCATTAGGATGGGGATGATGGTGGAGCTTTTGAAGCAGGAAGGGACTTCGCACAGCTCCGGTGATCTGTTAAAGATCTGAGTGAAGATGGGGGCCAGCTGGTCAGCATAGGATTTCAGACAGGCTGATGTAACACAATCTGGGTCTGGTGCTTTTTTCCTCTTCTGCTTCCGGAAGATCTGTCGCACATCATCTACACTGATCTGAAGTGCAAGAGTGGGGGAGAGGGGGGGCAATGTTATTGTTAATGGTGTTTTTTCAAACCTGCAATAAAACTCATTCAGATCATCTGCCAGTTGTTGATTCTCCACAGTACTGGGGGATGGAGTCTTGTAGTTGGTGTAAGAATCCATCCGCCGGCCCAAAAAAGCGCAGTCCAGCGGCCTGGTTGAAGTTTTAAGGCGTATTCTGTCTTTTACTTGCGCCTCTGAATTTATCAGGATTTAGTTTCAATTTTAGTCTAGCTCCGTGTTCAATCTGACTCCAATTTCAAGTGATCATTAAATTTAGGCAATATTTCTAATTAAAAACTGATCACAGATATCGATTGTATATTAATTTAGATATTTGATTATTCTGGAAATCCCATACTTTCGATTATTCGTTCATTAACGACCTAACATCGCTCAGAAATTCACTCGGCCATTTAGTGAACCCACGGAAACAAATTTGCCAGTTCTGTTCTTACTCAGAGGATACAGTGTGATTAAATATCTTAAAGTAGGCTGTACCATGCTAGCACATAACAAAAAGTGTAATTGTTCTCTATAATCACGAAAACTGTAACTTGTTAAGCCAGTGACAAACAGAAATCAGAAGATCCCTAATGGAGAGTCCCCTGCCCCACTCATTGGTACTTAAGTATGATCTGTGATGGACGCAGATTTGCGTAAATGCTATACTATAATTTTAATCTATTAGAAATAATCATGATTTCAGAAGAGATCAGAATAAATCAAATATAACAATTTATTATTAATCCGGTAAAATTGTATCATGCCAATTACATAATGAAACAATTAGAAGCCAATGTAAGGGAAACAGGTCAATAATTTAGCTCAAAGGGAATCATTTAAGATTTTAAAGGGAACTCCACCATTAATATGTAAGGGCATTTGGACAGAATCACTGTTTTACGGCTGATCACTGAGACGGCCAGCGATTCAGTGAACGAGCCGTATGACATCAATTCTGCAATGGATATCTATATCCAAAATATAGTGAAAACACTATTAATTAGCATAGTAACAAGATCGGCAGTTTAAGACATTAACTTGTGAGCACAAAACACGAGATACTTCTCTTTTCAATATAAATAAGGCTTTATTGGATAAATCTAAGACATATAAACTAATCTAACACACGCATTCACACACAAGTTGCAGAAAGAGAGAAAGTGAGGAAATAATTAGTTTAAGAGAATGAAAA
>NW_015505678.1:599966-609851 GCF_001515645.1 Sinocyclocheilus grahami
AAAGTTTGATGGTGTTTCTAGTATTTAAACCAGGCTGTTTAACACACCCCAAATGGGGTTTTGACCAATTAGATGTCATCGTTAATCATAAATCAAATGTTCTTTTATCGATCACATGGTCCGCGTTTTTCCCGCTCTTTGCACACTATAGTTTTGGACATGATTTCTATAACAAGAATATGATACATTTGACAAAGAAGTGATTGGAAGAAACGTTTCAAGCATGAATTCTCAAACTCACACATACCAAACCTGAATACGAACCATTAAGCGATTCAATAGTTATTAAAAATACATACACAATAAATGATTAAGACCTGATAAGTAACATGTAGGTTACATACGTAATAGGGAGTTATATATATAGCAATGATTAGTTGCTCGAGTCCTTTTAGTGTCATTTAGGTGCATGGAAAGGCAGTTTCCGTGCCATTCTGTGAATGCATGAAGACCAGAGATTAAGAGGTCTGTAAGGAATCTCTGAAAGTCTGTTCTTTGTCGTGAGGTGGGGGATGTCAATTCTAAAGCGCTCGTGACTGTAGTTACTATCATGTGATGGTCATGCAGTCATCTCTTTGACCATTTAATCTTGAATACTTGCCCTAAAATTGACAATCTCCTTGGAATTGTCAATAAGTGTTCTTTTGTTTAAATGCTGTGAGCTACTCAAAGCTGCTAGTTGGTTCAGGCTTGGGGCCAGGATCTGATTTATGAACATCCTGTTGTCTTGGGTCTCTGAGGAATTCGCCTCATGTTTCAACCATGTTTTGACCAAATCTTAGATTGTCTGATTCGGTCTGATACCCTACACCAATTTAGAAAGAATAATGCAATTGTGAATCACATTGTAGCCGCGTGGCAACCCTGCTCCTGTACATCGATACTGTAGCTATATGGGGAATAGCCAAGTGTTCCACGCAGGAGACAAACAAATTTAACAGTCACAAATGTTACAGTTATCCTAATTTAACACAAAACACACAGTCTAAAATGCATTGCATTTATAAACTTTTACCTAAATATTTCAAAGAACACTTACAGGAAAGCAATCATGTGTTTTAGAGAACAAACGTAACTAGCCTAAGTGCACATGTACAGTGGGGAAAAAAAGTATTTAGTCAGCCACCAATTGTGCAAGTTCACAATTGAATGAATTTTCATCATAGGTATACCTCAACTATGAGAGACAAAATGAGAAAAAAAATCCAGAAAATCACATTGTAGGATTTTTAAAGAATTTATTTGCAAATTATGGTGGAAAATAAGTATTTGGTCAATACAAACAACTATACAGTGTGCTTTATGGGCATATTGTGTTTAACACAATTACACTTTTGAATAAAAAACTAAATGCATACCTGACAGCAGAGAGACACACAGCAGTATGTGAGTTCTAGTGCAAAGCTCCAGAGCCTCACATGTGCGATGTGGGGTTTTCTGACTACAGAATCCCAAATGACAATAATGCCACTTCGCTTATATACTCAGACCAGATACAAAGAAATCTTCAAATCAGTTGTAAAAACATAAAAGACCTTTTGGTTTGTTAGGTTCTCGTGACCCAGGGTCGCACCTGGCTGGAGATAGATAAACATTCCCACAGACACTGAGGGGGACAAACCCCCTCCTCAGCAGATGTTACGACTTCGGCATCTGTGTTTTCTGTGTGGAGTGTTTTTTGTGTATGTCTGTCCAGGGATTGGTTGCTGCAGAGAAACATGATTGGTTGAACCTGCGGTTACTCCATCTTAAAAGGGCGGTGCTCTTGGAAGATGGTGAGCTCATTCTGGCGTTGGCCTTCTGGTGTGAGGAGCTCCAGATTAATTCTCCCATCGACAGATTCCAAGCCACTTGTTTTCGTAAATGGTTCATATTTCTGTTGTGAAGTAATTTAATTAAGTTACTACCTGTGCTTTAGGAGCGTAGGGGTGTCCTGCCATTTAGTTTGACCTTGTTTGCTAGGACATTTATTTATGTTCTATTTGCAAGTTATTTTGTTTGTTGTTTGGCCTTGGTGTCCCCTGAAGCTATGGCTCTTTTATTTAATTATTTTATTCCATTTCAATAAATCATTTGTGGATCTTACTTTTATGTCTGTGGTGATCTGTCCGCTGGGGTTGGTTTCCTGTTTACCTTCAAACTCACGTCAAGCCCTTTTTCTTATTAGAATGGGGCATAACAGCATAACACAATTCTACTTCTATTATAAGTTACTAATGTGAAATTGAGACCAATTTACCAATCGCACAGAGACCTTTAGAATGATACCAAACATGAAGGGGGAAAACAACAGGTTCACAAAATACATAATATGTGGTATATACATATTCTTAATGAACTTTGAGTGAAACCTTTTGGGGGAAAAGAAGGAGAGGCAGAGATGGCAGGGGGGGAGAAGGGGGTCGTAAATGAGCGAGGAGAGAGGTGTTGTTTGCTCTCTTTGGAGATCCCTTCTCCAGATTAGTTTTATGGTTTTGTTGCATGGCATCTGTTTTGTGTGAGTTCCTAACACTTGGTTTCATGAGGAGATAATTTCATAAGGAAATAATTTCACTCCTTACATTGGTGATCTCTTTCAGACCTTTCCACACTGATGCAGGGTCACTGGAAGAGAATTGGTTCCTTAGCTTTCCAGAATAATTCCTCTTTGCCACTCTGATCTCCTTTTCCAGCGTGCATTTTATATAAGACTCTGTCCCCATTCCTGTAAGCATCTTCTTTGGCCTGATGGAGCTGTCTGAGTTTTGCAGTGAACCATGGTTTGTCGTTGTTGTATGTTGAATAGGTCCTGGTAGGAATGCACATGTCTTCACAGAAACTGATATAGGATTTTACAGTCTCTGTGAGCTCACACAGATCGTTTGCAGCAGCTTCAAAAACATTCCAATCAGTGCAGTAGAAGCAGGCTTGTAAATCCCACTCTGCTTCATTAGTTAATCTTTTTACAGTTCTTAATACAGGTTTAGCTGATTTCAGTTTCTGCCTGTAGGTCGGTATAAGATGAACCAAACAGTGATCAGAGAGCCCCAATGCTGTGCTGGGCATGGAGCGATATGCATCCTTTATTGTGATGTAACAGTGATCCAGTATATTACTGTCTCTGGTAGGGCATGTTACGGGGCGAATGAGACGTGAGACATGAGGATCCATATTCAAGGCTTTATTAAAGGGTGTGATCATGAAACAGGCATGGGTCAGACAATGGCAAACAGGTATATTAAGGGCAAGACAGAAGAGTAATCCAAAACAGGCGTGGTCGATCAGTGGCTAACAATATCCAGAAGGCTTGACACGAGGGGTTATCCAATAACACAAGCTAGAATCCAGGCGAGGTGCAAACAGTCCGAAATAGCAGGCAAAGGGTTAATCCAAGAGAAACAGGCAATAATCAGGTAACACGGGAAAGCAGGCAAGACAAGACTATGACTAGGAACTAAGGACTAGAAACTAGGGCAAGAAACTGGCTCCGTAATGTGCTACCACTAGGAGAGCGATAAACACAAACAATACTCGGCCTTGAATGGTGGCGTGAGACTGATTTATATAGTGTGTGTTATTGGTAGCAGCTGTGTGACTGGTTACAGGTGAGTTTGTGATTAGTGCGATGGAGCATGGGAAATGTAGTCCAGGGTGATGTGTAACAGTCTGTGTGGTGTGAGAGTCAATATAATGGGAGGGCAACCTCTGGTGGCAAGTGGATGGAAGTTCATGGACAGGATTCATGACACATGTAATGTGCTGTCTGTATTTTGACAGTTCATGTGAGAGATTTGCTTTATTAAAGTCCGCTAGGATGATAATAACAGAGTCCGGGTGTTGTTATTCTGTGTCTGTGATCTGGGCCCGTATTTATCAAGCCTCTGAGAATTACTCTCAAGAACGCTGCTAAAAATTGACTTAAGTGTAAAAAAATTCTTGGCTCAAAGCTGCCCTTAAAAGTTAGTTATCAAGCATCTCAGTCATAATTTAAGCAACGTGTAGGACTAAATCTTAAGTGTCAGTCTTAGAGTTGATTCACGACACTTTGCTGTGCCACAAACAGGATTTTGGATGACGAAATTCTCATGGACCAATCACTGAATAGATTTCCATATTTAAGAATATTCTCAGATAAATTCACATTGAATGGTGAAATTCTTAATAGGAGTTTACATTCAACACACATTTGACAATAAAGAATTTTCAAGAGAATACATTAAGGTAAGGAAACGGATCGTCATCACAACCTTCAATTTAGGGTTGTGCCGGTAGACGATAGTATGTATCGACTAAAGTCAGAGATATCGCCTGTTGCTGATTTCTTTGACGACAGCAAGACGATTATTATTATTATTATCCATCAAAAATATAGGCGCCTATCTTTAGTGATGCAACGCGGAGAGCCGCTTCAGAAAATTCGCTGGCTGGCACAGAGACCAATAACATATGATTCTGTTGAGCTTATGAATGCAAGGACCAATCAGAGGCGTTCAGATGAGTCATGGCTGAAAGACGCTGTTTCGTCACCGTGCGCGCTGGCTGACTGAATTCTCTAGCTAATTCTCTCATCAGAAACAACAAAGTGAAGATGTACGAATGTAAGTAAGATATTAATTTCACAGTGTAAACAGCTTTAGAGATTATTATGGGAGTTTTTGAGAGTGCTTGAACTCGCTGGACTGAAGTGAAAATATTTTTTGATAATGTAAAGGTTCTTTGCTCTCTTTTTGTACAATGAAATTGTTACAAGCTGATTAGAAACTTACAATGTTTTTATTAAATTCACATTAAATACAAAGTCAGTCGTATTAAAAATATTTTATGGTATGACACCTATATCTGGTACTTAAGTAAAAAGACGGATTTTTATGCAAAGTTAATAGATTACTGTAACGCCCCTGTGGACTGTTTATTGTGATTTTGTGATTTCTTGTTGGTTTAGCCCGTACTATCATTAGTTAATTACCCTCTTTGTGCTCACCTGTCTGCGACTAATTATCTAATTATCTACAATTCCTGTCCATTGCGTTCCAGTTGGTCGGTTATTGTGAATGTTACCCCGAGTGTGTGTGTCTCACCTTCCTGAATCTGCCTTGTTGTGTCTACATTAAAAGTATTATTGGAATCCTTGTCGTCCTCGTCGTCCTGCCTGCCTCCACACACCGTGACCGTGACAGAATAACCGACCCAAAAGTAAAGTATAGCGGCGTCTTTCCCCTCGTTTGTTTTTCCGGTTTTTGTCAGTTATAATTTTTTCGTGTTATGGATTACCCCGCCTTCCAAATCCTCCTGCTGGAGCAGGGGAAACGCACTCTTGAGGACCATACGGATGACTTTCTGTCCCTGGCTCACCTCACGCATTACCCGGACAACTGCCTCTGTACATTCTATCAAGTTGGACTTAACACCTTCATCGAGTGGGTGCTGGTGTCCTGCAAGTCCCATCTGACCGTGGACATCGCTGACAGCAACACCAGCCCCACTCTGGACCCTAAGCCCAGCCCACCATCTCCCCGTGGTACGGAGCATAACCCTTAGCCCACCGATGATGGAGAGCCGTTTCCCGCCGCGATCCGTGAGCCAGAGCGAAGCCAAGCGACTGAGCGGAGGATCGCCTTGGATGTGGAGCCCAAACCGTCAGACCAGGTGCGAGAACCGGTGACAGTGCCCACCACGAGGGAGCAAGCCATGGATGGTGTGAGTGCGGAGAGGAGCTCCGCCCCCTGCATCATGGCTGAGGGTGAGCTGACTATGGCGGGACATAAGGGCCAGCATATGGTGGGAATTCAATACCAAAACGAGGAGGAGAGACCTCGGAATCCTCAGTTTAGCTCAGGAAGGGCTCCCGATCCCCTGTCGAGCCTAGGAATGGCTCTCGATCCCCTGTCGAGCCCGGGAATGGCTCCTGATCCCCAGTTCAGCCCGGGAAGGGCTCCTGATGTTTCGTTTAGCCCAGGAAGGGCTCCTGATCCCCAGTTTGGCCCAGGATTGGCTCCCGATCCCCAGTCGAGCCTAGGAATGGCTCCCGATCCCCTGTCGAGCCTAGAGTGGCTTCGTAAGAAGCATTTCAAGGTCCTGGAGTGGCCTAGCCAGTCTCCAGATCTCAACCCCATAGAAAATCTTTGGAGGGAGTTGAAAATCCGTGTTGCCCAGCGACAGCCCCAAAACATTACTGCTCTTGAGGAATGGGCCAAAATACCAGCAACCGTGTGTGAAAACCTTGTGAAGACTTACAGAAAATGTTTGACCTCTGTCATTGCCAACAAAGTGTATATAACAAAGTATTGAGATGAAATTTTGTTATTGACCAAATACTTATTTTCCACTATAATTTGCAAATAAATTCTTTAAAAATCCTACAATGTGATTTTCTGGATTTTTTTTTCTCATTTTGTCTCTCATAGTTGAGGTATACCTATGATGAAAATTACAGGCCTCTCTCATCTTTTTAAGTGGGAGAACTTGCACAATTGGTGGCTGACTAAATACTTTTTTTCCCCACTGTAGTAGCACAAACAACTATACAGTGTGCTTTATGGGCATATTGTGTTTAACACAATTACACTTTTGAATAAAAAACTAAATGCATACCTGACAGCAGAGAGACACACAGCAGTATGTGAGTTCTAGTGCAAAGCTCCAGAGCCTCACATGTGCGATGTGGGGTTTTCTGACTACAGAATCCCAAATGACAATAATGCCACTTCGCTTATATACTCAGACCAGATACAAAGAAATCTTCAAATCAGTTGTAAAAACATAAAAGACCTTTTGGTTTGTTAGGTTCTCGTGACCCAGGGTCGCACCTGGCTGGAGATAGATAAACATTCCCACAGACACTGAGGGGGACAAACCCCCTCCTCAGCAGATGTTACGACTTCGGCATCTGTGTTTTCTGTGTGGAGTGTTTTTTGTGTATGTCTGTCCAGGGATTGGTTGCTGCAGAGAAACATGATTGGTTGAACCTGCGGTTACTCCATCTTAAAAGGGCGGTGCTCTTGGAAGATGGTGAGCTCATTCTGGCGTTGGCCTTCTGGTGTGAGGAGCTCCAGATTAATTCTCCCATCGACAGATTCCAAGCCACTTGTTTTCGTAAATGGTTCATATTTCTGTTGTGAAGTAATTTAATTAAGTTACTACCTGTGCTTTAGGAGCGTAGGGGTGTCCTGCCATTTAGTTTGACCTTGTTTGCTAGGACATTTATTTATGTTCTATTTGCAAGTTATTTTGTTTGTTGTTTGGCCTTGGTGTCCCCTGAAGCTATGGCTCTTTTATTTAATTATTTTATTCCATTTCAATAAATCATTTGTGGATCTTACTTTTATGTCTGTGGTGATCTGTCCGCTGGGGTTGGTTTCCTGTTTACCTTCAAACTCACGTCAAGCCCTTTTTCTTATTAGAATGGGGCATAACAGCATAACACAATTCTACTTCTATTATAAGTTACTAATGTGAAATTGAGACCAATTTACCAATCGCACAGAGACCTTTAGAATGATACCAAACATGAAGGGGGAAAACAACAGGTTCACAAAATACATAATATGTGGTATATACATATTCTTAATGAACTTTGAGTGAAACCTTTTGGGGGAAAAGAAGGAGAGGCAGAGATGGCAGGGGGGGAGAAGGGGGTCGTAAATGAGCGAGGAGAGAGGTGTTGTTTGCTCTCTTTGGAGATCCCTTCTCCAGATTAGTTTTATGGTTTTGTTGCATGGCATCTGTTTTGTGTGAGTTCCTAACACTTGGTTTCATGAGGAGATAATTTCATAAGGAAATAATTTCACTCCTTACATTGGTGATCTCTTTCAGACCTTTCCACACTGATGCAGGGTCACTGGAAGAGAATTGGTTCCTTAGCTTTCCAGAATAATTCCTCTTTGCCACTCTGATCTCCTTTTCCAGCGTGCATTTTATATAAGACTCTGTCCCCATTCCTGTAAGCATCTTCTTTGGCCTGATGGAGCTGTCTGAGTTTTGCAGTGAACCATGGTTTGTCGTTGTTGTATGTTGAATAGGTCCTGGTAGGAATGCACATGTCTTCACAGAAACTGATATAGGATTTTACAGTCTCTGTGAGCTCACACAGATCGTTTGCAGCAGCTTCAAAAACATTCCAATCAGTGCAGTAGAAGCAGGCTTGTAAATCCCACTCTGCTTCATTAGTTAATCTTTTTACAGTTCTTAATACAGGTTTAGCTGATTTCAGTTTCTGCCTGTAGGTCGGTATAAGATGAACCAAACAGTGATCAGAGAGCCCCAATGCTGTGCTGGGCATGGAGCGATATGCATCCTTTATTGTGATGTAACAGTGATCCAGTATATTACTGTCTCTGGTAGGGCATGTTACGGGGCGAATGAGACGTGAGACATGAGGATCCATATTCAAGGCTTTATTAAAGGGTGTGATCATGAAACAGGCATGGGTCAGACAATGGCAAACAGGTATATTAAGGGCAAGACAGAAGAGTAATCCAAAACAGGCGTGGTCGATCAGTGGCTAACAATATCCAGAAGGCTTGACACGAGGGGTTATCCAATAACACAAGCTAGAATCCAGGCGAGGTGCAAACAGTCCGAAATAGCAGGCAAAGGGTTAATCCAAGAGAAACAGGCAATAATCAGGTAACACGGGAAAGCAGGCAAGACAAGACTATGACTAGGAACTAAGGACTAGAAACTAGGGCAAGAAACTGGCTCCGTAATGTGCTACCACTAGGAGAGCGATAAACACAAACAATACTCGGCCTTGAATGGTGGCGTGAGACTGATTTATATAGTGTGTGTTATTGGTAGCAGCTGTGTGACTGGTTACAGGTGAGTTTGTGATTAGTGCGATGGAGCATGGGAAATGTAGTCCAGGGTGATGTGTAACAGTCTGTGTGGTGTGAGAGTCAATATAATGGGAGGGCAACCTCTGGTGGCAAGTGGATGGAAGTTCATGGACAGGATTCATGACACATGTAATGTGCTGTCTGTATTTTGACAGTTCATGTGAGAGATTTGCTTTATTAAAGTCCGCTAGGATGATAATAACAGAGTCCGGGTGTTGTTATTCTGTGTCTGTGATCTGGGCCCGTATTTATCAAGCCTCTGAGAATTACTCTCAAGAACGCTGCTAAAAATTGACTTAAGTGTAAAAAAATTCTTGGCTCAAAGCTGCCCTTAAAAGTTAGTTATCAAGCATCTCAGTCATAATTTAAGCAACGTGTAGGACTAAATCTTAAGTGTCAGTCTTAGAGTTGATTCACGACACTTTGCTGTGCCACAAACAGGATTTTGGATGACGAAATTCTCATGGACCAATCACTGAATAGATTTCCATATTTAAGAATATTCTCAGATAAATTCACATTGAATGGTGAAATTCTTAATAGGAGTTTACATTCAACACACATTTGACAATAAAGAATTTTCAAGAGAATACATTAAGGTAAGGAAACGGATCGTCATCACAACCTTCAATTTAGGGTTGTGCCGGTAGACGATAGTATGTATCGACTAAAGTCAGAGATATCGCCTGTTGCTGATTTCTTTGACGACAGCAAGACGATTATTATTATTATTATCCATCAAAAATATAGGCGCCTATCTTTAGTGATGCAACGCGGAGAGCCGCTTCAGAAAATTCGCTGGCTGGCACAGAGACCAATAACATATGATTCTGTTGAGCTTATGAATGCAAGGACCAATCAGAGGCGTTCAGATGAGTCATGGCTGAAAGACGCTGTTTCGTCACCGTGCGCGCTGGCTGACTGAATTCTCTAGCTAATTCTCTCATCAGAAACAACAAAGTGAAGATGTACGAATGTAAGTAAGATATTAATTTCACAGTGTAAACAGCTTTAGAGATTATTATGGGAGTTTTTGAGAGTGCTTGAACTCGCTGGACTGAAGTGAAAATAT
>NW_015505678.1:609921-616467 GCF_001515645.1 Sinocyclocheilus grahami
GTTTTTATTAAATTCACATTAAATACAAAGTCAGTCGTATTAAAAATATTTTATGGTATGACACCTATATCTGGTACTTAAGTAAAAAGACGGATTTTTATGCAAAGTTAATAGATTACTGTAACGCCCCTGTGGACTGTTTATTGTGATTTCTTCCCCTTTTGTTGGTTTAGCCCGTACTATCATTAGTTAATTACCCTCTTTGTGCTCACCTGTCTGCGACTAATTATCTACCCTATATCAATTCCTGTCCATTGCGTTCCAGTTGGTCGGTTATTGTGAATGTTACCCCGAGTGTGTGTGTCTCACCTTCCTGAATCTGCCTTGTTGTGTCTACATTAAAAGTATTATTGGAATCCTTGTCGTCCTCGTCGTCCTGCCTGCCTCCACACACCGTGACCGTGACAGAATAACCGACCCAAAAGTAAAGTATTAAAGTATAGTTCCCCTCGTTTGTTTTTCCGGTTTTTGTCAGTTATAATTTTTTCGTGTTATGGATTACCCCGCCTTCCAGCCTTCCAAGCTGGAGCAGGGGAAACGCACTCTTGAGGACCATACGGATGACTTTCTGTCCCTGGCTCACCTCACGCATTACCCGGACAACTGCCTCTGTACATTCTATCAAGTTGGACTTAACACCTTCATCGAGTGGGTGCTGGTGTCCTGCAAGTCCCATCTGACCGTGGACATCGCTGACAGCAACACCAGCCCCACTCTGGACCCTAAGCCCAGCCCACCATCTCCCCGTGGTACGGAGCATAACCCTTAGCCCACCGATGATGGAGAGCCGTTTCCCGCCGCGATCCGTGAGCCAGAGCGAAGCCAAGCGACTGAGCGGAGGATCGCCTTGGATGTGGAGCCCAAACCGTCAGACCAGGTGCGAGAACCGGTGACAGTGCCCACCACGAGGGAGCAAGCCATGGATGGTGTGAGTGCGGAGAGGAGCTCCGCCCCCTGCATCATGGCTGAGGGTGAGCTGACTATGGCGGGACATAAGGGCCAGCATATGGTGGGAATTCAATACCAAAACGAGGAGGAGAGACCTCGGAATCCTCAGTTTAGCTCAGGAAGGGCTCCCGATCCCCTGTCGAGCCTAGGAATGGCTCTCGATCCCCTGTCGAGCCCGGGAATGGCTCCTGATCCCCAGTTCAGCCCGGGAAGGGCTCCTGATGTTTCGTTTAGCCCAGGAAGGGCTCCTGATCCCCAGTTTGGCCCAGGATTGGCTCCCGATCCCAAGTCAGAGATATCGCCTGTTGCTGATTTCTTTGACGACAGCAAGACGATTATTATTATTATTATCCATCAAAAATATAGGCGCCTATCTTTAGTGATGCAACGCGGAGAGCCGCTTCAGAAAATTCGCTGGCTGGCACAGAGACCAATAACATATGATTCTGTTGAGCTTATGAATGCAAGGACCAATCAGAGGCGTTCAGATGAGTCATGGCTGAAAGACGCTGTTTCGTCACCGTGCGCGCTGGCTGACTGAATTCTCTAGCTAATTCTCTCATCAGAAACAACAAAGTGAAGATGTACGAATGTAAGTAAGATATTAATTTCACAGTGTAAACAGCTTTAGAGATTATTATGGGAGTTTTTGAGAGTGCTTGAACTCGCTGGACTGAAGTGAAAATATTTTTTGATAATGTAAAGGTTCTTTGCTCTCTTTTTGTACAATGAAATTGTTACAAGCTGATTAGAAACTTACAATGTTTTTATTAAATTCACATTAAATACAAAGTCAGTCGTATTAAAAATATTTTATGGTATGACACCTATATCTGGTACTTAAGTAAAAAGACGGATTTTTATGCAAAGTTAATAGATTACTGTAACGCCCCTGTGGACTGTTTATTGTGATTTCTTCCCCTTTTGTTGGTTTAGCCCGTACTATCATTAGTTAATTACCCTCTTTGTGCTCACCTGTCTGCGACTAATTATCTACCCTATATCAATTCCTGTCCATTGCGTTCCAGTTGGTCGGTTATTGTGAATGTTACCCCGAGTGTGTGTGTCTCACCTTCCTGAATCTGCCTTGTTGTGTCTACATTAAAAGTATTATTGGAATCCTTGTCGTCCTCGTCGTCCTGCCTGCCTCCACACACCGTGACCGTGACAGAATAACCGACCCAAAAGTAAAGTATAGCGGCGTCTTTCCCCTCGTTTGTTTTTCCGGTTTTTGTCAGTTATAATTTTTTCGTGTTATGGATTACCCCGCCTTCCAAATCCTCCTGCTGGAGCAGGGGAAACGCACTCTTGAGGACCATACGGATGACTTTCTGTCCCTGGCTCACCTCACGCATTACCCGGACAACTGCCTCTGTACATTCTATCAAGTTGGACTTAACACCTTCATCGAGTGGGTGCTGGTGTCCTGCAAGTCCCATCTGACCGTGGACATCGCTGACAGCAACACCAGCCCCACTCTGGACCCTAAGCCCAGCCCACCATCTCCCCGTGGTACGGAGCATAACCCTTAGCCCACCGATGATGGAGAGCCGTTTCCCGCCGCGATCCGTGAGCCAGAGCGAAGCCAAGCGACTGAGCGGAGGATCGCCTTGGATGTGGAGCCCAAACCGTCAGACCAGGTGCGAGAACCGGTGACAGTGCCCACCACGAGGGAGCAAGCCATGGATGGTGTGAGTGCGGAGAGGAGCTCCGCCCCCTGCATCATGGCTGAGGGTGAGCTGACTATGGCGGGACATAAGGGCCAGCATATGGTGGGAATTCAATACCAAAACGAGGAGGAGAGACCTCGGAATCCTCAGTTTAGCTCAGGAAGGGCTCCCGATCCCCTGTCGAGCCTAGGAATGGCTCTCGATCCCCTGTCGAGCCCGGGAATGGCTCCTGATCCCCAGTTCAGCCCGGGAAGGGCTCCTGATGTTTCGTTTAGCCCAGGAAGGGCTCCTGATCCCCAGTTTGGCCCAGGATTGGCTCCCGATCCCCAGTCGAGCCTAGGAATGGCTCCCGATCCCCTGTCGAGCCTAGGAATGGCTCCCAATCCCCTGTCGAGCCTAGGAATGGCTCCCGATCCCCTGTCGAGCCTAGGAATGGCTCCCCTTGGCTCAAAGCTGCCCTTAAAAGTTAGTTATCAAGCATCTCAGTCATAATTTAAGCAACGTGTAGGACTAAATCTTAAGTGTCAGTCTTAGAGTTGATTCACGACACTTTGCTGTGCCACAAACAGGATTTTGGATGACGAAATTCTCATGGACCAATCACTGAATAGATTTCCATATTTAAGAATATTCTCAGATAAATTCACATTGAATGGTGAAATTCTTAATAGGAGTTTACATTCAACACACATTTGACAATAAAGAATTTTCAAGAGAATACATTAAGGTAAGGAAACGGATCGTCATCACAACCTTCAATTTAGGGTTGTGCCGGTAGACGATAGTATGTATCGACTAAAGTCAGAGATATCGCCTGTTGCTGATTTCTTTGACGACAGCAAGACGATTATTATTATTATTATCCATCAAAAATATAGGCGCCTATCTTTAGTGATGCAACGCGGAGAGCCGCTTCAGAAAATTCGCTGGCTGGCACAGAGACCAATAACATATGATTCTGTTGAGCTTATGAATGCAAGGACCAATCAGAGGCGTTCAGATGAGTCATGGCTGAAAGACGCTGTTTCGTCACCGTGCGCGCTGGCTGACTGAATTCTCTAGCTAATTCTCTCATCAGAAACAACAAAGTGAAGATGTACGAATGTAAGTAAGATATTAATTTCACAGTGTAAACAGCTTTAGAGATTATTATGGGAGTTTTTGAGAGTGCTTGAACTCGCTGGACTGAAGTGAAAATATTTTTTGATAATGTAAAGGTTCTTTGCTCTCTTTTTGTACAATGAAATTGTTACAAGCTGATTAGAAACTTACAATGTTTTTATTAAATTCACATTAAATACAAAGTCAGTCGTATTAAAAATATTTTATGGTATGACACCTATATCTGGTACTTAAGTAAAAAGACGGATTTTTATGCAAAGTTAATAGATTACTGTAACGCCCCTGTGGACTGTTTATTGTGATTTCTTCCCCTTTTGTTGGTTTAGCCCGTACTATCATTAGTTAATTACCCTCTTTGTGCTCACCTGTCTGCGACTAATTATCTACCCTATATCAATTCCTGTCCATTGCGTTCCAGTTGGTCGGTTATTGTGAATGTTACCCCGAGTGTGTGTGTCTCACCTTCCTGAATCTGCCTTGTTGTGTCTACATTAAAAGTATTATTGGAATCCTTGTCGTCCTCGTCGTCCTGCCTGCCTCCACACACCGTGACCGTGACAGAATAACCGACCCAAAAGTAAAGTATAGCGGCGTCTTTCCCCTCGTTTGTTTTTCCGGTTTTTGTCAGTTATAATTTTTTCGTGTTATGGATTACCCCGCCTTCCAAATCCTCCTGCTGGAGCAGGGGAAACGCACTCTTGAGGACCATACGGATGACTTTCTGTCCCTGGCTCACCTCACGCATTACCCGGACAACTGCCTCTGTACATTCTATCAAGTTGGACTTAACACCTTCATCGAGTGGGTGCTGGTGTCCTGCAAGTCCCATCTGACCGTGGACATCGCTGACAGCAACACCAGCCCCACTCTGGACCCTAAGCCCAGCCCACCATCTCCCCGTGGTACGGAGCATAACCCTTAGCCCACCGATGATGGAGAGCCGTTTCCCGCCGCGATCCGTGAGCCAGAGCGAAGCCAAGCGACTGAGCGGAGGATCGCCTTGGATGTGGAGCCCAAACCGTCAGACCAGGTGCGAGAACCGGTGACAGTGCCCACCACGAGGGAGCAAGCCATGGATGGTGTGAGTGCGGAGAGGAGCTCCGCCCCCTGCATCATGGCTGAGGGTGAGCTGACTATGGCGGGACATAAGGGCCAGCATATGGTGGGAATTCAATACCAAAACGAGGAGGAGAGACCTCGGAATCCTCAGTTTAGCTCAGGAAGGGCTCCCGATCCCCTGTCGAGCCTAGGAATGGCTCTCGATCCCCTGTCGAGCCCGGGAATGGCTCCTGATCCCCAGTTCAGCCCGGGAAGGGCTCCTGATGTTTCGTTTAGCCCAGGAAGGGCTCCTGATCCCCAGTTTGGCCCAGGATTGGCTCCCGATCCCCAGTCGAGCCTAGGAATGGCTCCCGATCCCCTGTCGAGCCTAGGAATGGCTCCCAATCCCCTGTCGAGCCTAGGAATGGCTCCCGATCCCCTGTCGAGCCTAGGAATGGCTCCCGATCCCCTGTCGAGCCTCGGAATGAAATGGCTCTCGATCCCCTGTCGAGCCCGGGAATGGCTCCTGATCCCCAGTTCAGCCCAGGAAGGGCTCCTGATGTTTCGTTTAGCCCAGGAAGGGCTCCTGATCCCCAGTCTGGCCCAAGAAGGGCTCCTGATTTTTTGTTCAGCCTAGGAAGGGCTCCTGATCCCCAGTTCCGCCCAGGAAAGCGCACTCTAGTGCCTGCTCCTAGAAAGCGCCCTCCAGTGACCGCTCCTTGAAAATGCCCGCACTCCCACCCGCTCCAGCCTCCTCCACCGCTGTCGTCTGGCAGCCCCTCTGCTCGCCCTCAGCCCTCCATCATTGCGGTGCCAGCCCCGCGGGACTGCCATCCTCCAGCATCGCCGGGGTTGGAGTTTCCCTCACCTCTGCCTCCAACCTCCGAGGCACAGACTCTGCCTCGGCGCGTAGACCTAGTGGTTCCACCTCGGCTCCTAGCTCCCTCGCCTCCACCATCACCCATCGATCCATCAGCTCCACCGGGCTCCCTCGTCCCTCCGGCTCCACCTTGGTCGGGCGTCGACCCGCCATCGCCTCTGGACTCCACTCCTCTGGCTGCGCCTCGTCACTCTGTCTCACCGGCTCCGTTGGGCTCCTTCCTCCCGCTAGCTCCCCCTTGGTCCTCAGTCGCTCCGGCTCCGCCACGGATCTCTGGATCTCTGCCTCCGCCTCGGTCGCCAGAGCCCTCGGCTCCACCCGGGCCCCCTGGATCCTCGGCATCCCCCTGGCTCGTTGGCTCTCCGTCTCCGCCTCGGGCACCTCCACCACCTGCTTCGCCACCATTGGTCGGCCCCCTTGAGTCGGTGGACATTCCTCCTCCATGGCTCCTCCCTCCATCGGCTCCACCGTGGGCCGCTATTATGGCTGTGGCCTGGGCCCCACCTGGCTCCTCCTCCTGCTCCGGTTCCCTCCTGTCGTCTCCCTGGCTCCTCCCTCCATCGTCACCTCCCTGGACTCTGTTAGCCATCCTTCTTCTGGAAGTCCGTCCTCCACCGGAACCTCCACCTGTCTGGTCTGCCTGCCAGCCCTGCCAGCCCCCCCTGTCACCATCTCACATCCACTGCTTTGTCCTCCTCCTAGTCCCCCTCCGCCCCTCCCTCTGTTTCTCTGTTTCTAGGACGCACCTTCCGGGAGGGGGGAGTAATGTAACGCCCCCGTGGACTGTTTATTGTGGTTTCTTCCCCTTTTGTTGGTTTAGCCCGTACTATCATTATTTAATTACCCTCATTGTGCTCACCTGTCTGCCACTAATTATCCACCCTATAT
>NW_015505678.1:616886-645523 GCF_001515645.1 Sinocyclocheilus grahami
ATCCCCTGTCGAGCCTAGGAATGGCTCCCGATCCCCTGTCGAGCCTAGGAATGGCTCCCGATCCCCTGTCGAGCCTAGAAATGGCTCTCGATCCCCTGTCGAGCCCGGGAATGGCTCCTGATCCCCAGTTCAGCCCAGGAAGGGCTCCTGATGTTTCGTTTAGCCCAGGAAGGGCTCCTGATCCCCAGTCTGGCCCAAGAAGGGCTCCTGATTTTTTGTTCAGCCTAGGAAGGGCTCCTGATCCCCAGTTCCGCCCAGGAAAGCGCACTCTAGTGCCTGCTCCTAGAAAGCGCCCTCCAGTGACCGCTCCTTGAAAATGCCCGCACTCCCACCCGCTCCAGCCTCCTCCACCGCTGTCGTCTGGCAGCCCCTCTGCTCGCCCTCAGCCCTCCATCATTGCGGTGCCAGCCCCGCGGGACTGCCATCCTCCAGCATCGCCGGGGTTGGAGTTTCCCTCACCTCTGCCTCCAACCTCCGAGGCACAGACTCTGCCTCGGCGCGTAGACCTAGTGGTTCCACCTCGGCTCCTAGCTCCCTCGCCTCCACCATCACCCATCGATCCATCAGCTCCACCGGGCTCCCTCGTCCCTCCGGCTCCACCTTGGTCGGGCGTCGACCCGCCATCGCCTCTGGACTCCACTCCTCTGGCTGCGCCTCGTCACTCTGTCTCACCGGCTCCGTTGGGCTCCTTCCTCCCGCTAGCTCCCCCTTGGTCCTCAGTCGCTCCGGCTCCGCCACGGATCTCTGGATCTCTGCCTCCGCCTCGGTCGCCAGAGCCCTCGGCTCCACCCGGGCCCCCTGGATCCTCGGCATCCCCCTGGCTCGTTGGCTCTCCGTCTCCGCCTCGGGCACCTCCACCACCTGCTTCGCCACCATTGGTCGGCCCCCTTGAGTCGGTGGACATTCCTCCTCCATGGCTCCTCCCTCCATCGGCTCCACCGTGGGCCGCTATTATAGCTGTGGCCAGGGTCCCACCTGGCTCCTCCTCCTGCTCCGGTTCCCTCCTGTCGTCTCCCCGGCTCCTGCCTCCATCGTCACCTCCCTGGACTCTGTTAGCCATCCTCCTCCTGGAAGTCCGTCCTCCGCCGGAATCTCCACCTGTCTGGTCTGCCTGCCAGCCCTTTGCCTTCCCCTGTCACCATCTCACATCCACTGCTTTGTCCTCCTCCTAGTCCCCCTCCGCCCCTCCCTCTGTTTCTATGGTGCGAGGACGCACCTTCCGGGAGGGGGGAGTAATGTAACGCCCCCGTGGACTGTTTATTGTGGTTTCTTCCCCTTTTGTTGGTTTAGCCCGTACTATCATTATTTAATTACCCTCATTGTGCTCACCTGTCTGCCACTAATTATCCACCCTATATCTGTTCCTGTCCATTGTGTTCCAGTTGGTCGGTTATTGTGAATGTTATCCCGAGTGTGTGTGTCTCACCTTCCTGAATCTGCCTTATTGTGTCTACATTAAAAGTATTATTGGAATCCTTGTCGTCCTCGTCGTCCTGCCTGCCTCCACACACCGTGACCGTGACAATTACACTATTAGGCTACTTTGCCCATCGTCCATTATAGATCAACTAACATAATCTATAAAGGTGCAAAATGCATTTACGTACTTAAACATATTTGAGAATTGAGATATTTCATTACATATTTTGGGAATATTTCGAATAAAATTTTTTTTTATAAAACCACTGCTGAAAAAACAATATACACCATTATAAAATTTGTAATGGTTTTACTGGTTATAATGGGACTTGTATTGGTTTTACTGGAAACTGTAATGGATCCTGTTGGTCTCTACTGGTAATTGGTTGCCTTCTATAGGTGGCTTGTAAAAAAAATAAAAAAAAATCCTAATGGAATATGTCCCAAAGCACACTACAGAAAACCAATTTTTTTATGGTTTTAATGGTTAAAATGTGATGGTTTGTAATGACTGTAATGGTTCTTTGTAGTGGAAACCATTAAAATGTTCTGTGATGGTTTTATTTTATTTTTTTTCAGTATGTCTTAAATAACTGGGAGAGTAAGAGTGATTCGTAGCTTTAAGAAATTTGATAACTTGCTTTATACTTATGTTTGAAAGTAGAAGTAAATTTAATTAATTCTCAGCACTTAAGACTAAAATGGCACTTTGAGAAGCTTGATAAATACGGGCCCAGATCATCGAGTTTCTGTAAAGCCCGGCTCATGTGCGCTTGCGGTGGAATGTAAACACTCATGAGAATGAACAAGAAAAACTCCCACAGTGAAAAGAATGTCTTACAGTTGATAAAAAGCGCTTCTAGACTGGAACAGCACATCTTCTTTAACACTGTAATGTCTGTACACCACCTCACATTGATGTAAAAACATGTCCCACCGCCACGCGTTTTCCCCACTGATTCTGCGTCGTGATACACTCTGAACAGCTGGAAGCTTGGCAGATGTAGCTCTCTGTCCGGTATGGCTTCATACAGCCTAATTTCTGTGAAACACAGTGCAGCAGAGAGGTTGAAAAATCTTTATTTGTCCGGGAGAGCAGAAGAAGTTCGTCCATTTTGATAGATAGAGAGCGGAGATTCGCCAGATGGATGCTAGTCAGCGCCGTTCGAAATCTGCGCTGTCTGAGCTTCACGAGTGTGCCGGCTCGCTACCCCCGTCTGCGCGTCCTAAAGCATCTGAACAGCCACACTGTTCCACCAATTACAATGTTTAGAAAAACGTCAGAATAATCCAAAACCGGTAGAAGATTTTGTGGTGTGTTCTGCAGAATGTTCAGCAGTTCATCCCTGGAAAACTGATTGTGTTTGAGAAACTAAAAACAGGAAAAACTAACAAAAACTGTACAAACACTGGAGACCCAAACACTGAGACGGCCGTCAGTGGCGCCATCTTGTTCAGTTTTTGTTCTGAGAAGCAGGACAACAGCCTTAAATTAATTCTGTATTCAATCCGCCTTCTGGGATTGGTGTTGGTCATAGCCCAGAGAAGTTTTGCAGCTTCTTCATAAACAAAATCGCTTGCATTAAATCTCAGATCTCAGAAGGTCTGATATTTACGTTCGAGTCCTGCTAAATTTTCACATTTCCATCCTATCTCTCACTTGTTTGTTGAACATAGTGTCCAGTTTAAGATCGACCACTTGCTCAAATGCTTCACACTGGATCTCACAGCGCTGTTTAGTGCTCACGCCACCGAGTAAACGCATCTGCTCTGGTAAGCTCGCGCTGTGCTGCCGTTTGAACTTTGAGCTGAGTGGATAAATGGTCCATGTGACGCGCTTCAAATGACTAGCGCTGTTTCGTTCCGCTTTTGGTGCATAAACATTATATCGAACATTTATCGAAATATTTGTATCATTTTATCGAGGAAAAAATATATTGTGATAATTATCATTATCATTTTATCATCCAGCCCTACAGCAAAGGTACATCAAATCTGAAACAATATCAATATCAAGTAACTCCTGCATTAAGTGTATTGTGCAGTCACAACACAAAACTGGTCTGTTTAATCCAGATGAACAACGAAACAAAACATGAATCTGTAATTTAATAGCATGTCAAGTTTTTTAGTCTTTGTATTTTGGGTTAAGACTAACTGAACTCCCAAACCGTGTCACATAGGGACTTGTTCTCAAATGTGGGTGAGACTGAGAGATCAACTGACCAGAGGCTGTTTGTAAGGGTACATCAGTCATCACTGAAACTGTTTCATTTAGTGTTTGGGACGTGGTTTGCCTGATGATCATTATCATCACGCTGATTTGGCAAAGGCTCTTTCACAAATAGGAGGTGTCTGCGGTTTCTCCTATACTCCTTTCCTCCAGACAAGACGATGTAAGACCTTGGTACCCGGCAGGCTTCCTTCACTATCATACCCTTGAGGGGGTTACATCCTCACAACTTGCCCTGTGGAGAGTGTGCTCAGTGGTTTATTAGTTTTGTCTTAACTGTGCTTCTAATGCAATATTTTCTTTGCGAGCTGTGCATGGATCTCCCTGGTGCAGGGGTAGGCAAGTTTGGTCCTAGAGAGCCATTGTCACTGTCCACTCACCTGCCTAGAAACCTTAGTAAGCCTGAAGACATTGACTAGCTTATTCAGGTTTATTTGATTAGGGTTGGAGCTAAACTTTGACCCCAGTGTACAATTTGTGTGTATTCTGACTGGAGTGTTTTTAGGATATGGCCTTGCAGCCTTTACACACAATTCCATTGTCAGTGACCAGTTCATTTCTGTACAGATGGAATGGCCGCATTGCTGGAGGAACACTGTGTAGCTTAGTTGGGCATCCTTGTCTGATGATGTTGATGAGCATTTGTTGAGTAGGGTCATCTGCTGTATGCTGTTTATGTTCATCCATACATGATGGTGGATGTTACAAACATGCATTACCTCAAAGGTGTGTCCCTCCTTTGACCGTGGCTGTGTGGATGTTTGTGGAGTTCATGACAAGGTGTCTGCCATGTACAAATATTTTCCTTTTTATTTATTTTTTTTAGATGAGGTGGATGTTGTACTGTTGAAGATGAAGCAACATCCATCGGAGTCGGGCAGGGGTGCTGTGTATTGGATGCTTGATGACTATCACTCGGGGCTGGTGATGATCTGTTTCAATGGTTAAAGGTTTGCCATAGATGTGATCACTGAAGTAGCTGCAAGCAAACACTACAACGAGAAGTTCCTTTTCTATTTGTATATTTATGTATTATGACAGGACTGGGGGAAATGTTAGGCACTTCTTCAAAGCATCCTGGTGCTGTTGTAGCCAACTCCATGCTCTGTCCCTATGTGTCAGCTGATGAAGTGTCTTACAGATTAAGTGCATCTCCTTTTTCAGGTGCTTTGTGTATTTGAGTGTGTGTGCAGGGATTGGCCGTTCATCGAGGAATGTGATTGGTGGATTCTGAAGCGGATTACTTTAAAAGAGTGGTGCTACCAAAACATGGCAAGCTCACTTTGGCGTTTGCTGTTGTAGCGTGGTGAGCTCCAGATTCCACATCCGTCAACAGATCACCAACAGTTTCGTGGTTACTGTTTGTTGTTGACTCTCTTCATGCTTTATTTTGTACATACGAACAAAATTCCTGGAGCATAGGAAGGGTCTGCCATTTATTTTTTAATGGCAGTTGTTTAGGGAGTTAGAGAAGTTCATTTGTAATTTTCTTTTCTTTATAATTAAGCAATTTCTACATTCTATTTTATTAGTTGATTTTGTTTGTTATTTTGACCTTGGGCCTCTATGAAGTTTATGCTCCTTATATTTATTTCACTCTTCTTTAATAAATTGTTTAAACTATATATGGTATAGTGTCTTTGGTGATGTTGGCTGTGGCTGTGGCTGGAATCCCGTTAACGTCACTCGTTCGCATCTCCCTATTAAAATAGGCCGGAACACTAGTTGATCATGAATAAGCTCAACTTGTAATGCACCAAAGTTGCTCTTAGCCTCAAGTCACTAATATAAGATTTAAAAAGCTCACCGGACTTCTGTGATCTTGAATTGAATTTGTTGTTCATTGATGACATTGGTGTGAGGAGCACAGATTTCACAGAACTTTCTATTTAAGCAGTCGGGGTTTTCCCTGGACTCAGCTGGTGTAATAATGATGCTGCCATTCTCACCGGGAGCTCTCACCTCCTGTGCATAAACGAAGGACTGTTCACATTCGATGGCTTCAGGACCTGTGAGGTTAAATAGAATGAATGCTTGTGATCTGGTTTACCTCCACAAACATTCAGCAATAAAGATATCAAACTCCTGCTCAAATATAGCCAATTCTCCGCAATGTTTTCATTGAAAATGAAAGGATCTGGTTGACGGAATTCCTCTGCAATGGCACATGCAATGTGTTTGTTTATGTAGCTTAGCAGCAAGTTAATATGCTTGGAGGCTTTCCAATGGAGACAAACCTCACTGGCGCATGTAGTCGTAGTTTACTTCTGACACCATTTTGACTCTTATAATGTAACACAAATGTAGACTGCAATTCCAGAAGTTATTGGTTTAATGACAACCATATACAATGCGCTGGCAGACATGCTGATCACACAGGACTCTCAGGGAGTGGGCCAAGGGGGAAAACTTGTAGGAACATACACTCACAGTGACGTCGCATGCACTGATACACTACAATGATCACACTAATGGTTTTCTAAAAGGAATATGGGTTCAATCTTCAGCTGACAGGCAGGAGTCACATAACCTGCCACCATCCACTGATAGGTCAGCTGACCTGCCACTCCAGCAAGTGAGGTAACTACTGAACACACACACACACTTTAATAACAGTGAGTTGTCGAAACCAACCTTTAACATGAATGTGGTTCTAGAGGAGCAGGAATGAGGAACCCTCATTACAGACTTGCAGACAAATCTGTTTTACACACATCACTCAAACACAGAAACAGGAAACTAGTTCAACACACACACATACTCACACTCATACACACACTCATCCTTGTTTATACTACTTTGTAGGGTGCTAATGTCCCCACAAAGGTAGTGAAAATAGAAATTGAATACTTTTTGGGGTCCTTTCGTTGACCCATACTCGGAATTTGTGCTCTGCATTTAATCCATCCAAGTGCACACACACAGTAGTGAACACACACACACACCGTGAACACACACCCAGAGCAGTGGACAGCCATATTGCTGCGGCGCCCGGTGAGCAGTTGGGGGTTCGGTGCCTTGCTCAAGGGTCTCACCTCAGTCGTGGTATTGAGGGTGGAAGAGAGTGCTGTACCTTTGGGTTATAAGTCCAACTCTCTAACCATTAGGGTACGACTGCCCCAACATTCTTTAACATTCTTACATACTGTATACTGTATATAAGAATGTTAAAACATTCTTATATAATAATGTTATATATAAGAATGTTATAACATTCTTATTTATAATATTATTATATTTACAAAAGGTTCGAATGCTCACTGGTGCTCCAGAGGGAAACACAATTTTTTTGAATTTCAAAGACCCTTTTTGAATCCATTAAGAAAACTTTTTTGAATTTGAAGATCAGGGTAATTTTAACTTATTTTGTCTTCTGGGAAAAATGCAAGTATCTTCTGTAGCTTCTGAAGAGCAGTACGTAATGAAAACATATATTTAGGCAAAATAAGAAAAATGTATACTTGTATCTTCATTCTGTTAAAAAGTTTTAACGCTTTACGCATTGTGTTTCCTTTTGGAGCATCAGTGAGCGTTTGAACCTTCTGTAATAGTTGTGTACGAGTCCCTCAGTTGTCCTCAGTGTGAAAAGATGAATCTCAAAATCGTACAGTGATTTTTGGAAAGGGTTCAAATATGCAAAAGATTATGTAAAACCAAAGAATTTGTGGGAGCTGAAGGATTTTTCTGAAGAACAGCAGACAGTTTAAATGTTCAGGACAAACAAGGGACTCATTAACAACTATCACTAAACAAAACAAAAAAATGCTGTAATACATACATATACATACAATACATAATACATACAAAACGGTATTAGGAAACTTTTAAACGGTGCCATTTTTATAAATTCAACTACTATTTTCTCTTGTGGACTATATGTAAACATATTTTATGTGAGATATCTTATACAGGTAAGTACTAAATTAAGAAAAACTAAAAAAATAAATAAAAAATTGCATTTTGTATGATCCCTCTTATTTTGGTGAAATTAACATTTTGCAGATACTGCAAAGTGAATGTAAAATTTTGACCACAACTGTATATACATAAGAAGGTTTTCTGTAAGGGGTAGGTTTAGGGTTGGTGTACATTAAGGGCATAGCATATCTAGTCATGTTTTAGTCTTATATAAAAAAATCATGTCTTTTTGTGGTCCGATCTAATTACTACACTTGTACTGCAGGACTGAATACTGTGTCCAGATTTACAGTTCCTTCAAGATCACACTGTCGGATTTGCTTTTTTTAATCTTCAGCTGGCTGGCAGGAGCCACCACTGATGGGTCACCTGACCTGCTACTCCAGCCAGTGTAGCACACTCATACACTGAAGGCGTTCTCTCGTTGCACTGATTTCAGCCTTGAGTAACTGTACTGTGACTGTACTTTGAGTGACTCACAGGCCTTGCCCTCCCAACTGAGTACCCCTGAGTAACGAAAATGAAAGCTGAAAAAACAGCACACATACGAAAGCCATTGCACTTCCCAACGAACCCGCCAGCTCTGGGATAAAGATCCATAAATAAGAAATGTTCACCACCTAGAAGGACAGACGTGTTGTTCTGAGCACAAGACCAGCGCTAATAAAAATCTCCTATAATGAAAAATGCATCATGCACATGAGCTGGACGAGGCTTCATGGGCATTTCAACTAACTAGCAACATTTATGTTGACATCAGAAAACACAAATGAAGAAGTGATTTTGAAGTCTGACATTGAATAAAATGACACACACACACACACAAAAAAAAAACTCCTGTAAATTAACCAAAAATGAAAAGAGAATTAAAAGCACAGCAATAGTTCTTAAAAGGAAATGTTATGTGGTATTAGGTCACACAAAACCCTGAATCTATCAGAACCTGTGAATTGGTCTGTTATAGTTGAAAAAGGTATTTATTAATATCTAAAATACTGATGTATATTTTTCTACCTTAATTTTATACTTAATTTAATTTTTAATTTCATAAATGTTAAATATTACTCTCCTTTGTCCTCCTCTGCCACTATTTTAACTGCTGATGATTTTGCTAATAACTTCACTAACAAAACAACATGCATCAGCAGTCATCTTCTCTCCTCCTTCACTGTAAAAACTAGTGTTGGGTCGTTCTTGAACGATTCGTTCATTTTGAACCTGTTTCGAGTCTTCGGGTTTTTTCGAGTCGTTCGTTCATCACGTGACAGCCCCATAAGTTTAACCAATGCAGTCTGAGCCGGAAACAGAATTGATTAGTTCATCTCTCGAGTCTTCGGGTTCGAGTCGTTCCTTCATCACGTGACAGACCCATAAGTTTACCCTATGCAGTCTGAGCCGGAAAGAGACTTAATAATAACAACCAACTCTTTATTTCCTTTGTTACAACATTCAGTGTTATGGAAAAGAACCATAATGACAGAAATTCACACATTTATAAACTGTAAGAAGTAAAAAGCTACAATTTGAGAGCAGAAACGCATCACGTAACTGTAAGAGTAAATAATAATTATAATAATGATGATGATAATAATAATAATAATAACTATGCACCCGTTCGTAAGGAAGCTTGTAAATTAACTTATTTCTCTATCCAATGCTGTCACGTCACGTGACAAAAGAACGAATGATTCGAAAGACTCGAGAGATGAACTAATCAATTCTCTTTCCGGCTCAGACTGCATTGGTTAAAGCGTATGGGGCTGTCACGTGATGAAGGAACGACTCAAACCCGAAGACTTGTCAGATAAGAGCTGAGGTGAGCTAATCATAGACTGAAGACCCAGGTAAACAATGAATTAATCTTTTCTGTTTCTTATTGCAGTTTTGTATTGTTTGTAGTGTGATCAACGTTTGCGTAAGTAGTAGATGTGTTAGGGAAGTAACAGTATTTTGTAAGTATTTTGCTAAAATGAACGAAATGAACGAAATGACTCAAAAAAAGATTCGTTCATTTTGCTGAACGAGACTCAAAGGTCCGAGTTGGTAAAATGATCCGAACTTCCCATCACTAGTAAAAAATAAATAGTTGAGAAAATGTAAAAAAAAAAAGGCAGCTTGATGCAGAAGGACTTTTGAGTTCTCTCACTATGTGTTTAGTTCTTCATCATCAATACATCATCAGTTTATTTACGAATGACTGTGACTGAATGAATTGTTATAGAAACCTTAATGGATAACTTAATTTAACATGTAGACAACATTGTCTTTGTTTATAAAACAACTTACAAGCCTAAAATATCCAGGACGCAGATATAAGCGGTTGAACATACTCTAGGCCTCAAGACACTCAAACCTCAAGAACGGTGGCAATCAACAATTTTCAAAAAGATGAGCTCTTTACATCACATTACAACAAATAACTAACCGTAATGACAAAACAACAACAAAAAGTTTAAATGAAGTCAGCAAACAGCAAAACAATAATCCTATAACAGTAACTGCATCATTTATTCATGCTGCAGTGCATGCTGGGAACTCACAAAGCCTTAACATTTCAACAATATGAATTGTATGAATCCTCTCCAGTTACCCTACCACTTGTCCTCTAGACCCAAATCTCCTCACATCTCCTACAAGCTATTTCCCCTGCACTTATGCATCTACATCGCCTCTAGAAGCCTGAGGTAGGTAAATGAGCGGCGGATTGTGGTTCCATCGCAGAGGCACAAAATCACTCTCCAGGATGGTTTCCCACTGTACCCTGTTGGTGGAATGACCGACCTAACTCCATCCAGAGAGCAGAATCCCTCACAATCTTCAAGAAACAACTTGAACTTTTCTGATAAAAATTGTGATGGCAATTAAAAAGGTTGTCTGTAGTGCTGCGCAATTCGGCAAAAAAAAAATATTTATCAACTATAATAACTAGTACATAATAATTGTTATTACTAGTAAAATTATTAAACAAACCAAGATATATTACTATTGCAATATTTCACTGCAAAATATAATAATTTTAGTAAATTATGTTTTTTTAAAAAAACTATTATTATTATTATTAATTAATAAAATAGTAATAATATTAATAAAATAATACAAATAATAAAAAAATAATATTATGACAATAAAAACAGCGGCCTGTGACACCAAAAGACAGAAGAACACAGAACAATGAAAGGGGCAACGAAAATGATTTATTGACTGTGTGATCATTTGAATGTAATACTGATAGTAATAATAAAATGATTGATGTGATACTATACTAAACTCAATGAAAAAATAAAGGCTGAGAAAAGCACAGATATACATTGTCACTCAGCATGACTCTCTCTCTCTCACACACACACACACACAAACACACACTCTCTCTCTCTCTCTCTTACACACACACACTCACACACTGATCTTACTGTCTCTTACTGTCTATGAGGATTTATCACACACATTTATTCAGACACGTTATTTCAGTGACAGAATTTCAGCTGCAGAATTAATGTAATGAAGAGAAGAGACTCTATAACATCTCACTGTTACAGATTTATCAAGCAACTCGAAGTATTATGGGTAGAATCTCTCATCAATCTATTTTGATTCATCAACACAGTTTCACTGATGATCCTCTATTAACAGTAAACCCAGGATAGAGCGGCTGAGTGAATGTGGTCTGGACTGTGTGGATGAGGCTCATTGTGTCAGAGACGCTGTACTTGAGCTCCTCTTTGCAGAAATCCTCCAGTTTGTCTCTCAGCTGACGGACAAATTCTCTCAGGACATCAGAAGCGACAAGAGAACTGAAGAGATCATAATTTACGTCTGTAGATTCAGGAGGAGCTGAGAGAGACTGGAAACTCTATTACAGGGAGAGTAGTCCATATGTTATTGTGACTGAATGAGTAACTGGAGGAGGAGCAGAACAAACTCCAGGACTGATTATTATATCCAAACACACACTCATCACCCAATCCCTTCCTGCTGATGCTCTTATATGACACTGTTATAAACACTTTTCTCCCACTCCACTCCAGCTCCCAGTAACAGCGTCCACACACACTCTCTCTACACAACACCTGACACCAACGATCAAATCTGTCTGGATGATCAGGATACGGCTGGACTGTTTTAGTGTAAGTAATCACTGTGTTGCTCTCAGACAGAACAAGCCATTTATTCACTGTGTTCAGATCCAGAGTGAGCCGACCGCTTATACGAGTGATTTAAAGGGAAAGAAAAGTTCTGACATGAGAGCCATTTGAGTGACAGACAGGGTAATAATATTTAATATTTCCAAGTAATCTTTCCTAATCATTCATTCACGACCTACACGTCTATTGTCTTGAGCGAGCGCCACAGCTGCGCAAACAGTCATATGTCTTGTTTATATTTCTGTGTTCAGCGCGCGGGACGAAATTAATGTTCTAGACTAGAGCTTTAATGAAGGCTACTATTAAACTAGTATATGGATACTGAATATAATGAATATTGGTGTGAATATTTGCTATTCCCCATAATACCTGATTTCGCCAGTAGCCTAGATTAGATCTAAATAAAGTACATTATTTAACTGGATATGCACTTTGATAATATACAGCCTCACTTCATGTTTGGGGTTTCATGGTGAAATTCATCAATATGTCACAGGCAAATGAAAATCCATTTTATCAAGTTTAAGATCACAGGATCCAATTTTGATGAATGTTACTCAGAATCGGTATTACTGAGTTCACTGATTTCACCATGATGTAAAAACATTAGAAGGAAAAATGAGGTATAAAGTTGAAATGTCAGTGAAGTTTTGAACTGTTGGTGGCGCTAGTGGTGTTTGACAGCTAAATATATCTTCCAGAAGAAAGAGTTCAGAGAAATGATTCCAAAGAAATTTCCAGAGCTGAAAGCTATTTGTAAGTGGCATCTCTTTCAGAAGAAGATGATCAGATGAGAGTCTGACTAATGATTATATAATAAGACACTCATGAAATGTTTCTCTGTGAGTCTCTGTCACAGCAGGATCTGTCTCAAGTCAACTATGATCCTGTTCTTCTAGATCTCTGTTACCTGCAGGCACTGGATGTGATCCTGTGTGTGTGAAAACTGCTCCAGCTCAGCATCTCTCCTCCTCAGATCATTGATCTCCTGCTCCAGTCGCTCCAGTCGTCCTTCAGCTCGACTCACTGCAGTCTTCTCCTGATCTCTGATCAGCCGTATCAGCTCAGAGCGGCTGCTCTCAATTGAGCGGATGAGCTCAGTAAAGATCCTCTCACTGTCCTCCACTGCTGCTGTAGGTTCAAACTCCAGAAGTGATGATGTGAGTAGTACATGAACTCACATGAAGATTAAAGTCTGTTTCACACAACAAGTGTAAGTATTAAAAAAGTGTAACTGACATAGGGCTGCACACTGACAGTGTTTCTGCTGCGTAATTAAGCTGCGGCTCTACACAAAATAAACGAACAAAGTGAATAAATGACCGAAATCATCTCGATTCAGTCGGATTTACTGAATAAAAAGTCATCCGTCACTGCATTTAACGTGTGTTTTGACTTATGGAAGTATATATTTTGTCAAAGTACGAGTGAATAGTTCTCTCCATTATTTTATATTGCTTAATCGAAGCCTATTTTTACGAGAGATTGTGTTGATAAATGTTTACAGTGCATTTTCACCAAACAGTGAAACTCTTCTTGCAACTGTTGTTCTTTTCTGCTGAATGCTATAACCTGTTAATATGGCTTGCAATATAAACAGTTTTGGGGAAGGTTACTTTTAAAAGTAATGTGTTACAATATTGCATTACTCCATAAAAAAGTAACTAATTGCATTAGTTCCTTTTTATGCAAAATAATGCATTACAATATTGTGTTACTCCATAAATAAGTAACTAATTGCATTAGTTCCTTTTTATGCAAAATAATGCATTACAATATTGTGTTACTCCATAAATAAGTAACTAATCGCATTAGTTACGTTTATGGAAAGCAGTGCATTACTTACTTTTTGTCAGCTGTGCTTTTTGTCATTTTTTAATAACAAAACCCAAAGAGAGCTATCAGTCAATAAATGGAAAAACAAAGGAACTTGCGTTACTTATTTGAAAAAGTAACTCAGATATTTTGTTGTAAATTTAAAAGTAATGTGTTACTTTACTAGTTACTTGAAACAAGTAATCTAATTATGTAACTCGCATTACTTGTAATGCATTACTTTACAGTTACTTTAAAAAGTAATCTGATTATGTAACTTGCGTTACTTTACTAGTTACTTGAAACAAGTAATCTAATTATGTAACTCGCATTACTTGTAATGCATTACTTTACAGTTACTTTAAAAAGTAATCTGATTACGTAACTTGCATTACTTTACTAGTTACTTGAGAAAAGTAATCGGATTACATAATTCACATTACTTGTAATGCGTTACCCCAGAACCGAATATAAACACCTATGAAACGGGCACATATGAAAAGTGTTTAGCAATATTTTACCAGTGTCAAGATATAAATACCTGTTTCTCTGTCCTCTGTGCTGCAGCTGATACAGTGTCGTGGTTTTTATGTTCATCTATCGTACACAGCACACATATACATTTCTGGTCAGTGCGACAGAAAACCTCAAGGAGCTTCTCATGTTTCTGGCAGATCATCTCCTGCAGTCGTCCAGTGGCTTCAGTCACTTTGTGTGGCTTACGTGAATGAAATTCCTCATGACGGTCAAAATGAGTTTGACAGTAAGATTCCTGACACATCAGACAAGACTTGACGGCTTTGTATTTTCTTCCAGTACAGACGTCACACTGCACATCTCCAGCTCCAGCGTCACAGTCTGCAGGTAGTTTGGTCTTCTTCAGTTTCTCCACCAGATCAGTCAGCATGGTGTTTCTTGCTAAAGCAGGTCTTGGACTGAAGGTCTGTCTACACTGAGGACAGCTGTAGACTCTCATCTGATCCTCCTGATCCCAGCAGCCTGTAATACAGCTCTTACAGTAACTGTGTCCACACTGGATGCTCACTGGATCCTTCAGCAGATCCAGACACACTGGACACATCAACTCATCCTGAGAAAATCTGGCTTCTGCCATTTTACTGCGTGAATACAGAGACACAAACACACAACAGCTCAGCTGCACTTTCAGTTTCTCTTTCCCTGAACTCATGTGATTCATGTTTCCTGGTTCTGTGTTTGAGTCACGTGTGTAAAACAGGTGTGTCTGTGAGTCTGTAAAGCAGCTTCAAAGCAACTGGAATCCAAGCCTGCTACCTTTAGCCAAAAAAGCGTAATGACTAATGCTGATGCTGCAGCTTTGGCGGTACACAGGGAAGGAGACAAGAGGCCTTTTTTTTAATGGATGTCAATGGGGGAGAGGCTTTACTATGCTAAATAAACACCTTTTGTGTGATTATCAACAATATTTTATTATCTAAACATGAACTGTTGAGGTAAAGCGTCCTTGCCGATAAACAGTTGAAATAACTGGAGATAAACAGCTGTTGTCTTTGAGATCAACCTGTTTTTTTTGTGCAAGGCATTCGGCTTCTTTTAGGGGACAAACGCTAAATCATGTGTTCGAGTTGGTTTTTACAGTTGTTAGGTATTTAAATAGGGATAGTTCTGACTGACACGATTTAACAGAGCCCAGATGACGTCACTCACCTGTGAATAAGTAGGTGGGGCATGTGATCGGCGGTTTCTGAAACTGGAAGAGAAGTGCCTCGTGTTTTCACATCAGGGCTGTCCTTAGCTGATGCGGGGCCCGGTGTGAGGTAGGGAGCGGGGCCCCCCTCGGTCCGTTCGACGAGGGGCCCCCTCAAGCGCCAGTTGCACCCCCCTAAGGACGGCCCTGGTTCAGGTCATGGATTAATGCTTTCATTACTCCTCTATCGTTCTCCCCTCCTGTTTGGGATAGGATTCTTTTTTGTGTTCTGGGATTATCGCCACCACTGTGTTTTAAGAAAATTTTACTATATCCATGCTTGTGCTGGATCAAGAACTCGGACACCCATGAGGAATGCACACACACACACACACACACACACACACACAATTCCATCCACACATTTTGGATAGGACTGACTCGCATGTTGTTGGCATCACATAGAGAAAGTGGTTTAGTGTTATGACGGATGATTAGAAAATAAAACCCCTAGACTGGGTGTGTTAGTTGTTTAGTTTGGTTCATTAGGAGTATCATTTGTCGTAACAATCATCGTGGAAGATGCGCAGGTGGCATATTCAGTATTATGAACAATATGTAGTGTTGCTTCATTGTTGATTCATGAGAGATGTTGCGTGGCACAGAGAGACAAAGAAAGAGACTCAGTGCAACCGCAAGAAAGAGACAGAAACTTTTGTTCTTCATTTATGTTATGCTGCTTTGTATTACTTTCATTTTGCACTGTTTAATTGTACACGCCATGCAGTTATTGTGGCAATTCAAATGTAAAAACATCGCAATAATAACAATAAAACTGTTCCCTCTGCACAGGGAATACAAACACTGAACTCTACAAGCAAATCTGTAATAAAACTGTCCCAAGACTATCCCGTCAACAAATCCCCTGTAGCATGCACTCTTCTCCCGTCCACAGTTCAGTGAGATCACTCTTCTCACTCATGCCTGGTTTTGGTGGACACTGGGGCTGAGGGCAACTTCATTGGAAGTTGGGAGCTGCCTACCATTCCTCTCCAGGTTCCCTTGACAGCTCATTCACTCGATGGCTCCCATCTCACCCTCATTTCCCATTCGACTATCCCCATAAGTCTTACCATTTCTGGCAACCACCATGAGGAGTTTGTGTTGTATCTGCTGGAGTCCCACAGCCAATCCTTTGTGCTAGGGCACCCTTGGCTGGTGAAGCACAACTCCCACATTGAGTGGGCTGAAAATTCTGTTCTTTCCTGGAGCCAGCAGCTAACATGGGCTGAAATTCCTTGCCTACTTCATCTACTGGACTCTCCCCATTTCAGTGTTGCCTGGAATATCGGTCTCTTCTTTTTTCCTTCACAGGAGCCTGAGGCGACGGTTCCCTTCATCCAGTGGTGTTGTTGCACGTGGCAGAGGGCTACGGAAGCCCTTCTTCGGATGGAAATACGTGTTAATGTCTCTGCTTACTGCCGCTGGACTCCGGCCCCCAGGTATGTTTGTGGGCAGAGGACATGGCTCTTCACAAGAGACCTGCCTCTAAAGGTGCCAGCTCACAAAGTGACTCTGTGGTTTATTGGGCCATCCCTTTTCACAAGGTCCTGATTCCAGCGGTGGTACATCTCTGGCTCCCACTTTCCCTGTCATGTTTATCCTGTTTTTCATGTCTCGGATTAAACCAGTTTTTCATTGCATTTTTAACTGTTCTGCTTCTTCCATTTGCAACAAAACATCAGCACACATGGCTTCAGCAAGCAACCATCTTCTTACGGTTCTTTTTTTTGCTGTAAACCAGCTTACAGACAACTTGTATTGCAGGCTTCTTGTGGGCTACAGTTTTTAACAGTTAGAAATCTGTCTCGCATAAGAACTCCTGTCTAATGCATGATCTTTCCTGCATCACTTCTCGCATGTGTTTGGTTGGAAAATGTCATTTTTCAGACCAGACAAGAGTTGTTGGCGATTAGTCCTATTAAGAGGTTGTGTAATATGTGACCCTGTCGCCGATCTTTTGTGTAGTGTGCATGCAACAGCACGTAGATGGAACCCCAGACAGTTTAGTGCAGTGTGAGAAGAGCAGCGATCTGATGCATGCCCGGATGTGTGCCTGAAATAAGGCAACAACTGAACTACTGAACGCACACACATACACTCACAAAAATAAAAACGAATTCCACAGTCAACAAATAAATTCGTGCTTAACAATTAAATGCATGACAATAAAAACAGTGGCTCGTGGCTACATAAGGTGAATAATGAAAATTATTTATTGACTGTGTGATCATATGAATTTAAAGGTAATTTTGATAGTATTAATGAAAATGATTGATGTGACACTAAATTACGTTCTAAATGACTGATTTCAACAACAAAAACAGAAGTTGAGAAAAGCACAGAAAAACATTGTCATTCAGCAGGACTCACACACACTGATCTTATCGTCTATATGAGAATTCAATACATTTATTTGGACATGTTATTTCAGTGACAGAATGCAGTATTAATGTAAAGAAGAGAATAGAAGAGACTCTATAACATGTTATGGATTTATCATGCAGCTCTCGTCAATCTATTCTGATTCATCAACACAGTTTCACTGATGATCCAAAACCAACCCAAAACCCAGGATAGAACGGCTGAGTGGATGCGGTCTCAACTGTGTGGATGAGGCTCATTGTGTCAGAGACGCTGTAGAAGGACAGAGTTCCTGCACTGTCATCCACAAACACTCCTATTCTACTGCTGATGGACTTTACAGGGAGAGTAGTCTGCATGTTATGGTGTCCGAAAAAGTAACTGTAGGGAGAGCAGAACAAACTCCAGGACTGATTATTCAATCCAAGCTGACACTTAATACTCGATCCCTTCCTGCTGATGCTCTTATATGACACTGATATACGCACATCTCCACTCCACTCCAGCTCCCAGTAACACCGTCCACACACACGCTCTCTACACAACACCTGAGGAAAACACTCAAATCTGTCTGGATGATCAGGATACGACTGGACTGTGTCACTGTAGGTAATCACTGTGTTGCTCTCAGACAGACGGATGCGTTTATTCACTGTGTTCAGATCCAGAGTGAGCCGATGGGAATCTGATGGAGATAAAACACATCAGAATCAGGAATTATGAATCTGTTTGATCTTTTCATCTATCCTGTACAAATCATCATTTACATCATCAATTATAAAACTCTTCTTTCAGCTTCTACAGGAAGAACATGAACACACTCAGTGAGTTTTTCTGCTTGTTTTCTTACTGACTTACATTGTAGGAAGTTGTTCCTGGTCCAGAGAACAATGTTGGTGAGTGTGACTGTGGAAATCAACAGACATGAACAGTGTGATTCTCATGATCCTGCATCCATTCCTAAGACATTTCTAATATGATGTTCTGCATGATATGAGATGATGATGGACTGGTTTCTGAGAGCAGATGAATCTCCAGGACTTTACCTCTGTCTGAGATCTTCTTGAGCTCCTCTTTGCAGAAATCCTCCAGTTTGTCTCTCAGCTGATGGACAGATTCTCTCAGGTCATCAAAAGAGAAGAGAGAACTGAAGAGATCATCATTTACGTCTATAGATTCAGGAGGAGCTGAGAGAGACTGGAAACTCTACAGAAAACAGAAATCCAAACTCATCAGCTCCACACAATAACCTGCACGAACATCAGATTTGTGCGGCTTTTGTTGACATATCTCTAAAACATCATCTCAATCCAGCACTTTCACAACAGCTTCATTCTTCTCATATAATTACTATATCACATTAAAGCTACAGATTCTTATGTTTGCAACTTACACTATGTGAACTTTCTAGGACATAGTTTAGATAAAACATCTGCAAAAAACATAAATATCCATCTAAAAGCATTTCAGGGTTGAGTAGTAAAAGCAGCTCAAAGGCTACGATTAGTTTGACCATTATTTATAACTTTAGTGCAAAAGTGACACTGAAACTTCACAAGGACCCTTAAGACACAGTCAGATTCTGTTTGGTTCTGTTAAATGCAGAATTTAATACAAAAGCAAACAAACGCTGCATTATTTGCAGCAGCTTGCATTTTTGTCTGAAATCCTCGTAGGACTGATTGCTGATACACAGCCTCATGTTTTGGGTCTCTGTAATGTATTGGATATCATAGTTTTGTGATAAGCCTGCCCTCTAGTAGTGACCCATATAGTGATGTATTGGTAATCAATCAGAGTTAACAGTAAAAATAACGTGAGTTACACAGCAGACAATTGTGTCGTGTTATCTGCCAGTATACGCAACAAAATTGGCGACAAGGTCTGGATCAACAACCACGGATGCGACAACAAGACCTGAACAGACAAGAAGCAGGAAAAGAAAGATCGTGAAAAGAGAGAGCACGAGTCACATGAAAATGAGAAATACCAATGAATGTGTAAAGCTACACTGCAAACGAGCAAAAATGTCAATGATCGTCGCGTTTGATAGTAATGCTGAGGATTGGGGAACTTATGTGGAATGAGTGGAGTTCTACTGTGAGGCTAATGCCGTTGCATATGGTAAGAAAGTGGCTGTTTTGATGAGCATGATGGGAGCAAAGACGTATGGACTGCTCCATAGTTTGTTAACCCCTAAAAAGCCAGTGGATAAAACATTCCAGCAAATAGTGGACATTTTACATGAACATTTGAACCCCAAACCCCTAGTTATTGCGGAAAGATTCAGATACCATAAGCATAAACAAACTAAAGGAGAAAGCATTTCCGAATACATAGCTGAGCTACACCGATTGTCAGAACATTGTCAATTCGGCGCTGGACTGGCAGATGCATTAAGAGACAGCCTTGTGTGTGGAATGCACAATGAAAGCACACAAAAAGACTTGACACTTGATCGTGCACTGAACATAGCAATATCCAACGAGACTGCAGCAAAAGATGCATTGGAATTGCAACAAAAATCAATGGAATGTGCGACACATAAACCGTCACTGAAATCAGAAAGAAAACAGAAATGCTATCACTGTGGAAAAAATGTCTCATGATGCGAATGACTGCTGGTTCAAGGACAAAGAGTGCAGGAGATGTCATAAAAAAGGGCACATCGAGAGAGAATGCTGATCTTTCATGTTTGGAACTGTACAATATTAATGAGACAGATCGAAGAGTTATTTGGCTTACACCAGAAGTGTCAGGAGTTAAACTCAAAATGGAGTCCATGTGTCCACTAAAACACCTAGCTTTCCAGGTGAGCAACTGACACAGGGATTACAGAATATTTCTAAATGGCTCGAGTTGTCTCATTCAACTTTTAATGTTAAGAAAACAGTTTCCATGTGCTTCTCCATACAAAATAGCCCTGCAAGGGATGTATTTGAGGTGCAGATTAAGGGCCAGTTTTACTAACAGCTTGCGCCAGCACAAACCATCTTTTTGCATTAAAACTGCAGGTTTTACTAAAGACACGCAGTGAAGATTTAGTGCTGAAAAGGCATGGACAGAGTTATTTTTGCACCTGACCATATTGAATATGCATTTTTAAGAGTTTCCATTTCAGACGCAAAAGTTATTGGAGGGGAGAGTATTCAAATGCATCACGCAACGTGTTTTACTAACGTTTGCGCTCGTCAAATTACTGTCATTTGCGCCATTATTTAGCACCCCAAAAAAGCATGTCTTAAGCTATTTTGCACATTATAACACTGTGGCGAGCCGGCCAATGAGATATCAGCGTCGCCTGGGTGTTGATCACCGACGCCTGAATCCCATCAGCAACACAGCTTTTAAGCAGAAGAAGGAGATGAGCTTCAACTCCAGAGCAAGACTAACGCTGTGTTCTTGCTCTCTTGCAGATTCAAGCTTCTGATGATCAGCACGCCACCCCGCTCACACAGACACTTTGCTGCACGACTAGGATCTACTGCACCGGAGCACGCCAGCACACCGTTTCACAGTACCTGCTCTTTTTGTGCAATAAACCTCCCACCGGGGAATTTATTGCACTTCTGTTGTCCGTGTGATCACTCTCCACACTACAACACAGTATCCGAACATATCATTTGCCAAGCCATGTTATTTTGAATTTGCTTCAGGAAATAAAAGACGACTTGGAACCCTCAACTAGGAGTCACGCAATACCAGGTCTATTAAAACTTCTTGCAACTTCTAGCATTTTTTTGACATCCGGTTCTTTTCAACGTACTATTTCTTTATTCTTTATTTGCGACTGCTCTAATTTGCGCTGCGCTTGGTATATTGCATTGATCGATATGTAAATGAGATGTTGCATCTGTGTTCTTTAATTTGCGCGTTTTTAGTAAATCACCCGCAGAAATTTCCACGCCCATCAGTGCTCTTTTGGAATTGTGCTCTTGCGCTAATTTGCCCTGCTAAGTAAAACTGGCCCTTAAGCTTTATTAAAAGAATATTTCGGGACTGATAACGAATGGCTGTAGATTCAAACTCCAAGAATAATTAATTGTTTACCACCATTGTACATGAATTAACCTAAATAGGCCTGTTTCACACTACAAGCATAAATATAATAGTGAAACTGACACAGACGTAGAGTTTCACACTGACAGTGTTTCCATGTTTTGTGTAATTAAGCTGCTACTCTATACAGAAAACAGACTATTGGATCACTACACTGAGTATTAACTTGATCACTAATTTTAAATACCGGTTTCTCTGTCCTCTGTGCTGCAGCTGATACAGTGCCGTGGTTTTTGTGGTCATCCATCGCAGCTCATCTCCTGCAGTCGTCACAAACACACGACAGCTCTACTTCACGTTCTGTTTCCTGGTTCTGTGTTTAAATCACATGTGTAAAACTGGCATGTCTGTGAGTCTGTAAATCATGACATGTCTACTAGATGTCAGTCTCAGACATACACTCAAAGAATAAAAGTTACAGAGAAGCAAGAAAATGGCCTTAAAGGGGTCATCGGATGCAAAATTCACATTTACATGTTGTTTGAACTGAAATGTGCCTTGGCAGCATGTGTATACGTAACCTCCCTTGGTTCATGCATTCTATTCTCTCAACAAAGACCACACCAAAGGAGTTTTGTTGAGCACATTCACATTAGTTATAGCGGGCCGGAAGGTCCAAAAATAGGGCTAATGACTTGTCGTGGGAATTCACTATACAATTGCCAGTAGCAACTGAGTTTACCCCCGATAGGCCGCATATGTATACACCAATATATACCACTGTATATACCACTGACTCTCCTCAGCCGGCGACTAACTTTCCTCACACAGCGGACCACTGACTCTCCTCAGCCGGAGTCAGGCTTAGTCGCCGGCTGAGGAGAGTCAGTGGTCCGCTGCGTGAGGAGAGCGTGTATACAGATGCACCGCCGGCCTATCAGTGGTAAACTCAGTAGCTACTAGGGTTGTGACGGTGAGGAAATTTTCCCAAAGGTTAATCGGCGTGTGACAACACCGGTAATACCGGTATCACCGTGGGGGCGGGGCGGGGGCGTTCCCTCTTTTCCTTCGCTTTTAAATAGCGGCAATTCGGCGTAAAGCAATTGTTCGTTTTAATTTTCCCTCTTTTCATCGCTTTTAAATAGCTTGAAAACACCGTGCGCATTTTATTTTCACTTTTGAATTAGCGGCAGTTAGGCGTCAATTGCTTGAATGCAACAACAAAATACAACATCAAACTCACTTTAACGTATATATAAAACATAGAACTTTTATTAACAAAACAAATACACCCTATACACAATATAGGGCAGGCTATGCCTAATATAAAATAACAAATAACTTGCATAAAGTTTAAATAGGTATACAAAACCTACAAAACAAAAAAGAATAAGAAAGCTTGGAGGCACGGCATACACCTTGATGCCAAATAAAATAAATAAATGACACAAAGTTTAAATAAAGTAAAAATCAGCAAATAATGTGGAACCAATTATATAAGAAACGAATGTTTAAAAAAACTTCCAAAATCAGCTTAGATATGTTAGTCAGCTCGCATCACTCACTCCTCACTGGAGAAATGAAATCTGATCTGTCATGCGACTGTCGTTCGTCACGCTGCATTGAGCAGCCGCGTTCAGTTTTTAATTGTAGTGTCTGTTCTTTTACTGAACTAAATTATTTTTATTACTATAAAAAAATCAAAACGATGGTGGGGGTCGGTGACACGGTGGGCAAGTGACGTAACCGGTGTTGCGGCTTAACACCGGTATCACCGTCAGCACCGTCTATCGCGGCAAGCCTAATTCTAAGTTGTTTCCATAAGCTAGATAGGTCCTTAAAAAAGCTCCAGGGAAACTGTGACATCAGTTTCCCTTTTTTAATTCAATTGTGGGCCAACATCCTGAGGATGCAGTCTGAAATAGCATGATTTGTTCTTCAGACGCCTTCACCGCAAGCTTCCAGCATGGTATCACACGATTACTATGTAAACAGGAAAGTGAGTACTGTGTTGACGCTATTTATTATTTCATCTGAATGGATGCGCAGCGCACCTGTGTTTGTGTATTTGGCGTAACGTTAACTCTAGTGTGAAGGCGCACAACTCGCTGACGCTTTCTCTCACTTTGAGTTTTCCGGTAGTGGGCGGAGCTAATGCGCAAACGACAATCTCATTTCAAAAAACACTTTAAGAGCTGAATACAAACAAAGTCATTAGACGTTTGCCTGCAAATTGTATATAAATGTCCATAACAAACCTATAAATTAATTAATACACATGTGCAATCTAATTGGCCCACACAATAAACAGTGTGACAATAAATCACATTTTTAGTATACAGGCTAATTTAATAACCTTGCCTTACTGTAGTAAGCCTGAATAACATGAATTATTTTAACACTGACAGTAACAACATTTAATGCAGATAAAGCACCTACCAAAAATTAGTTTTTAACAACTGACAAACTTAATTAATTAATGAAATCTCAATTTAGAGAGAAAAACTAAACATATAGAATGACCAAATAAAGACCTGATTTGCTGTAAACAATCTATCTGGAGTGCAAACCCAGAGATGAGGCGATAAAACACAGTGTTCTGCTTCTGACAGAGACAATGAATCTCACACACTCTGAATAACAACATTAGCTAATTAAATGTGCATCACTGGAATTCAAAACCTGCTATATATGCACATGCTAAACGTTTAGCTAGCAGCTTCAGAGGAGATCTCTCAAAGATTATTACACAACATGAAAATGAAACTGTGCGTTACCTTGTGCCCTTCATCAGCCAGGAGCTAAGAGGTAGAGAGAAACCTTTTAAACATACATTTGTACAGCTTGTACACACACAGCATGCTGCACTTACTTCTTCTTCTGCAACCATGACTTATCAGGTGCATACCGCCACCTACTGTATCGGAGTATGCAGCATGGATTATATCTCAATGAATGCACTTCAAAAATTGTTTTAATAATAATAATAACAAATAATTAATTAATAAATATTATAGCACTACTATCTAAAGCCTATAATATACCCCTGTAGCCTTCAGATATTCCACAACAGCATCCCGTGCATCTTTAACGCCTTCTCCAGGGGCATGTTCAAGCTCAAACTGGTGTGCATCGTTTTGCTACGGTTTCCGGTTTGAACGACATGTTTCCTGGAAACGGTGTGCAACGGGGTTTCAGATGCGTTTTCTCTTGTTTGGTGGGTGTGTCAAACATGTCAGCCCAATCAGCAGCAGCATGTATGTAAACCACGCGGTATTAACGAGACAGCTTGCACAATGTAATTAACATCCAAATAAATTCACAAGAGCAAGTTTATTCTCCCAGTAACAGCGTCCACACACACTCTCTCTACACAACACCTGCTGACACACATCAAATCTGTCTGGATGATCAGGATACGGCTGCTCTGTGCCAGTGCCAGTAATCGCTCTGTTGCTCTCAGACAGACAGAGCCGTTTATATACTGTGTTCAGATCCAGAGTGAGCCGATGGGAATCTGATGGAGATAAAACACATCAGAATCAGGAGTTATTAATCTGTTTGATCTTTTCATGTAGCTGAACTCTTCATGTTCAGTGTATCATCAGTGTCTCAGTACAGATTACCAGATATCCTGAGCAAATCATCATTTACATCATCAATTATAAAACTCTTCTTTCACCTTCTACAGGAAGAACATGAACACACTCAGTGAGTTTTTCTGCTTGTTTTCTTACTGACTTACATTGTAGGAAGTTGTTCCTGGTCCAGAGATCAATGTTGGTGAATGTGACTGTGGAAGTCAACAGACATGAACAGTGTGATTCTCATGATCCTGCATCCATTCCTAAGACATTTCTAATATGATGTTCTCCATGATATGAGATGATGGACTGGTTTCTGAGAGCAGATGAATCTCCAGGACTTTACCTCTGTCTGAGATCTTCTTGAGCTCCTCTTTGCAGAAATCCTCCAATTTGTCTCTCAGCTGATGGACAGATTCTCTCAGAGCATCAGAAGAGTAGAGAGAACTGAAGAGATCATCATTTACGTCTGTAGATTCAGGAGGAGCTGAGAGAGACTGGAAACTCTACAGAAAACACAAAACTCAGCTCCACACAGAGAGCAATTTGAGTGATGGACAGGGCAATAAAATGTAATGTTTCCAAGTAATCTCTCCTAATCATTCATTGACCACCTACACATCCTTTTCAACCTGTTTCTGAAATGAGCAAGAGAGATGCGGCTGTGCAAATGATCAAACATATTGTTTATATATCCGTATTCAGCACACAGGGCAAAATAAACATTTCTAGACTAGAGCTTTAATGAAGACTACTGTTAAACTACAATATGGATACTGAATATAATGTAAATTTGGGCTGAGAGACAAAACGAATCAGAGGAAAAAATTGGTAAAAAAATTAAATGTTAGTGAAGTTTTCAACTGTTGACGGCGCTAGTGGTGTTTAACAGCTAAATACTGTATATCTCCCAGAAGAAAGAGCTCAGAGAAAAGATTCCTAAGAGATTAAGAGCTCATTTGTAAGTGGCGGCTCTTTCAAAAAAAGATGATCAGTTTAAGAGTCTGACTGATGATTATATAATAAGACACTCATGAAATGTTTCTCTGTGAGTCTCTGTCACAGCAGGATCTGACTCAAGTCCACTATGATCCTGTTCTTCTAGATCTCTGTTACCTGCAGGAACTGGATGTGATCCTGTGTGTGTGAAAGCTGCTCCAGCTCAGCGTCTCTCCTCCTCAGATCATTGATCTCCTGCTCCAGTCGCTCCAGTCGTTCTTCAGCTCGACTCACTGCAGTCTTCTCCTGATCTCTGATCAGCCGTATCAGCTCAGAGCGGCTTCTCTCAATGGAGCGGATGAGCTCAGTAAAGATCCTCTCACTGTCCTCCACTGCTGTCTGTGCAGAGCGCTGTTAGGACACACAGTGATTCAGGCTTCAGTGAGTCTGAACTGAGAGTGAGACAAACTTCTCTTCTTCTCCAGACTCACCTTATGAGACTCCACAGCCTCTCTCAGCTGCTGAAGATCTTTCTCTCTCTGCTGGATTCTCTGCTGGAACATCTCCTGCGTCTCCTTCAGCTGCTTCTGCAGGACAAACGGATGATAGTGAATCTCACAGAAAACTACTGGCACTAAATCATCATGTGAGCAGATGAATCCAGTAAAAGTGGAACTGATAACTAATGACTGTAGGTTCAAAGTCTAGAATTGATGATCCGTTACAATCATTGTACATGAATTCATATGAATAGTACGGCCTGTTTCACACTACAAGTGTAAGTATTATAAATGTGAAACTGACACAGATGTAGAGCTTCAAATTGAAAGTGTTTCTGTGTTTTATGTAATTAATCTGCGACTTTCAGAAAACAAACAGATTACTGGATCACTACACTGAGTATTAACTTGATCGCTAGTTTTAAATACCATTAGAGATCAAACTAAACTCTGTGTGAAAGTGACTCTCCAGGACCAGGAACGAGGAACCCTGGTAATAAAATGTCAACTAGATGTCAGTCTCAGACAAACACTCCAAGAATACAAGTTACAGAGGAGCAGGACAACAGCCTTAAAAATGTCTCAGTTACATATATAACCCGTGTTCCCTGGAGGGAGGGAACAGAGACATTACGTCGATACTGATACCTAACCTCCTCTGAGTGGTACAAAAAGGCTAATGAACATTGGCGAGTGGAATTTGCATTCAGGTTTGTGCTGAGACCATGTCCTGGTCGTTCAGCAGTGTAGTGCAGGGTTGTGACAGGAGGGACGTAACGTCTTCATTCCGTCCTTCAGGGAACGAGGATTACATACGCAACCGAGACATTCCCTTTCAGTCAGTCACATTCACCGTTACATCAATACTGACATATGGGGTCCCTATGGAAAGCGCCACAACCACTGACCTGTGTTACTAGATGTGGAGATGCAGATATAGGCAAGTTCTCATGTGCCAAGTAACAACTGGTGTCCCAAGTTGTAACTAACCCTACGCCTTGTGTGAGTCAGATCATTTTTTTATACCGAAAATGGGATTGAAAGACAGTACTCACTACAAGGAAGGTTGCAGCTGCTGTTCCTTTACCCTGAGTTTGTTTGTTTTTTTAAAGTGAGAGAGATTTATCTTCTTGTTTCTTAAGCCTTTATTTAACCAGGAAAGAACCTCACTGAGATTAAAAATTTATTTTACAGTAGAGTCCTGGCCAAGATAGGTGGCCCAGTTATACAAATACACATATAACAAACAACAATACATCACCACAATAACCCATCAATAAAAGCACAGCATTAGAAGCATTTACAAATCATTAAATCATTTTCTATTGCGCGCATAAGTGTTTTAAAATTACTGAAAGACACCAATTGATTTAGCTGCAGTTTCATTTGGAGAGAGTTCCAATCTGAAGGTGCAGCATATTCAAAAGCAGTTTTACCTAAATTAGTTGTAGCTAAAGGTACATATAGATTATAATAAGACTGGGAACACAATGAATAGTTACCAACTACTTTTTGTTGAGTCAAACAACAGAGATAAATGGCAAAAAAAGTTGCTTTGTAAATCAATAGTTACCAATTCATTTCCCTTCAAACTGCAAGAGAAGACCAGGCAACTCTATTATATAATACACAGTGATGTGTGGAAAATTTACAATCTGTAATAAATCTTAAGGCACTATGATACACAGCATCCAGGGAGGCAAGAAGATAAGGAGGAGCATGCTGATACACTACATCCCTACACTACAATCAACCGTTCTGATTGTGTGTGTGTTTGTGAGGGCAGAGTAAGCTACGACTGAAAGGGTATACACAGATTTTTAATGTGTGTGATAGAAGTCTCTTCTGGTCAACAAGGCTGCATTTATTTGACCAAATTACAGTAAAAATTTGAAAAATTATTACAATTTCAAATAGCTGTTTTCTACGTGATTTAAAATGTAATTAAATCCCGTGATCTGTATTTTCAGCATCATTCCTCCAGTCTTCAGTGTCACA
>NW_015505678.1:646385-647522 GCF_001515645.1 Sinocyclocheilus grahami
ATTCACAAATGAATAGAAAGTTCAAAAGAACAGCATTTATTTGAACAAAAAAAATACTAATGCATTTCTAGGAAGCTTCAAATTCACCAAAGTCTGTCAAGCTTGGAAAAAAGTGGATTTTTTTCTTAAATTTGGGTTCCTCACACAGAGCATCTTTAGAAGACTTATCACTTATATATATTATATAATAATAATATAGTAATATCACTCCTTTGGTGTAGGATTTACTTTGAAACAATTTTCCTTCAGAAATTAGTAGTAAATTTGACAAATACAAGCAAGTAACACATTGAATTAAATGTAAAAATGTTACACCTTCGAAAAATATTTTTTACAGTGCAGTGTATATACTTTTATGCTGCTTCTTAAAGCAGTTTTCTGATTTTAAATCTACAAAAATGCATATGTATATTTTTTTGACATTTTTAGTAGTTAAGATCATTGATTATTAAAGCACATTTTACAAGAAAATACAATTTCAGATTTTCTACTTAAAAATTTAAATTCAATGTGTTACTTGCCATCTTTTTGTAATTAATTGTGAATTTTACAAACAACTTTTGAGATTTTTTTCCCCAGTGTAACATATACATAAACCTAAATCTATAGACATGAACTACAACTCACGTTTTGCTTTTATCTGGTCTGCATATATTAATATGTTGATTATGCATGTGTGTGTTTGTAAATATACAGGCGTGCAGGTGTGTGCAGTGAGTCTCACAGCTGCTGTTTCACTGAACAGATCCCAGGAAGGAGAGCGTCTGAATTATGGCCTTCTTCACTCATCAGGAACCAATCTTCTGTTCTGTTGAAGCTTCTCATCTCTTCCTGCCCGGCTCAACAGTTTATAAAACACTCTCCTCCATCCGTCAGACCTGTTACTGTCAGACAGAAAACAATATCAACTCACAACCACACAGCTTCAGCTGGAGAAATAGGGAAGACAGAACATTCTGTAAGTCTGACTGTGTTCCTCCCTTCGGTTCTGGGCTGGGTTTGTCAAGACAAGCCCTCATTAGTGAACAAACTCATCAGTGCAGTCGAGTTGTGCTGATTGATTTGTGTGTTTGCATTGATAAGGCCATTAATGCACTTCGCTCCTGATACAGCAACGTCTCTGATCTGTATTTTCCT
>NW_015505678.1:648747-649241 GCF_001515645.1 Sinocyclocheilus grahami
TTTTTATAAAATAAATACATGCGTAAATCAATGCATTTATGCACAAACATAAGCAAATAAATTAATTAATTGATTAATATTTATTTTTGAAACTTTAAAATAAGTGCCTTAGCCAAAGCCATGCAGTTCACATCCAATTTTACAAACACAATCTGACAAAAAAAAGGATTTCTTTCATGAAACCTGATTTAGAATAAATAAATAAAGTGCCTCAGCTATTAATATTAACCAAAAAAATACAGATTATTCGACAACTCAAACAGCATGAAACACAAAGTGATTCTGTTGGGAATGAACTGAAGCTCATTCGTACGACTTTAACGCTCACTAATCGTCGTCTCCAACGAGTCGCTCAAAACATAAATTGGTCATTTTTTCCTCATCATCATTTCAGGTGAACCTGAGGAGATACAGGGGAGCCACGAAACACAAGCGCTTAATTCATTTAGCGGCCTGAAATGAGTCTCATGCATAATTAATGCAGCTTTGTTAAA
>NW_015505678.1:651396-653763 GCF_001515645.1 Sinocyclocheilus grahami
AACTTGAGCTCTAGAGTGAGGCTGCAAAACTAGAAGAGTTTGGCAACTGTTTTATGTGACCCCCACAAAGTGATTCTGTTGGGAATGAACTGAAGCTCATTCGTACGACTTTAACGCTCACTAATCGTCGTCTCCAACGAGTCGCTCAAAACATAAATTGGTCATTTTTTCCTCATCATCATTTCAGGTGAACCTGAGGAGATACAGGGGAGCCACGAAACACAAGCGCTTAATTCATTTAGCGGCCTGAAATGAGTCTCATGCATAATTAATGCAGCTTTGTTAAAATGAACAAAGTGAAGTCATCATAAATGATGGAGGACGGTGTTTCTGGAGGGGAATGATCTGGGTGTCTGTGGCTGAAAATCTGGAGTTTCTTCACTGAAAGGTACAGATTTATAAAGACTGTTTATATTTGTCCTGACCTTTAAATCAGCAACTTCAAAATGTGAGAACACGTGAACTTGAGCTCTAGAGTGAGGCTGCAAAACTAGAAGAGTTTGGCAACTGTTTTATGTGACCCCTGCTGGCAAAATGAGTCACAATGAGCACATTTTCAAAAATGAGTTATTTTTATTTTCTCTAAATTTTTCACTTTTTTTGTCTGTAGCTCAAAATTAGCCCGTGCGCATTCCGACTCATTTTGCCAGCGTGGGTCACATATTTTGCTCAAGATACACCCACTATGTGATTGACCAACCGCAGTCCAGGGGTTTATCTGAAATAGTTTGTAGAACCATAATAGACTATCATGAACAAAACAAATGCAAAATACATAAAAAACAATGCTACTGTTCAAAAGTTTTATCTTTTTTTTAAAAGAACTAGATATTTTTATTCATGAAGGATGCATTAAATTGATCAAAAGTGGCAGTAAAGACATTTATTATGTCACAAAAGATTTGTACACTCTAAAAAATGCTGGGCTGTTTCAACCCAACTTTGGGTCAAATATGGACTAAGCCAACTGTTGGGTTAAAAATGTTATGTAAACATTTAGAACAACGTTTGGGTTAGTTCATATTTGACCAAAAGTTGGGTTGAAACAGCCCAGCATTTGTTAGATTTTATTTCAAATAAATGCTGTTCTTTTGAACTTTCTATTCATCTGTGAATCCTGAAAAATAAAATGTATCACGTTTTCCACAAAAATATTGTGCAGCACGACTGTGCAGCTGATTGATAATAATCAGAAATGTTTCTCGAGCAGCAGATCAGCATATTATACTGATTTCTGAAGATCATGTGACACTGAAGACTGGAGGAATGATGCTGAAAATACAGCTGCGCATCACAGAAATACATTACATTTTAACATAGATTCACATGGAAAACAGCTACTTTAAATTGTAAAAATATAAAAAAAAATTGCTGTATTTTTGATCAAATAAATGCAGCCTTGGTGAGCAGAAGAGACTCATTGTCTTTGAATGCTAATGTAACTCAAAGAGTTCTGCTCAAGAATAACTAGTTTATTGCTAATAAGTGCTTTAAAACTATTAAAGCAGCACTCTGTAACTTTTGGTGCTCTAGCGGTTAATAAACAGACTTGCACACATCCTGCGGAAGAACATTCTGACCGGATCTACTTCTCTAAGTTTATGTCTATGGCGATTCACGCAGGTATGTGTTACTCCGCAGCGATGACCAGGCTACAATAGTCCAAATATAAGTACTTATTATAACTGTACCGTAGTGATTCGGAATAAGACAAAAACGTGGTTTGGAAGAAGGCAAATTTTGAACACAGAAAAAGTTACATAGTGCTGCTTTAATATCTGCCAGAGATCTGAATCTCACTGCAGAAACCCATTCATAAACACAACTTTGTTTCCAGGCAGAAGTGTAAAGTTGTGTAAATCCAGCCAATCAGATTAGAGCTTGACTAGTCAAGAAATTTTCCATTCAGCTGTTCAAAAAGCATCAGATGGTCTGATTGGTCCCTGAGATAAACTCGTTCTCGCTAGACCCCACCATCAGCATCAGCAGCATCAGCATCAGCATCATCATCAGCATCAGCATCATCAGCATCAGCATCATCAGCAGCAGCAGCAGCAGCAGCAGCAGCATCTGCATCATCATCATCAGCATCAGCATCAGCAGCATCAGCATCATCAACATCAGCATCAGCAGCATCAGCAGTATCATCAGCAGTATCATCAGCATCAGCATCATCAACATCAGCATCATCAGCAGCAGCAGCATCATCAGCAGCAGCATCAGCATCATCAGCAGCAGCAGCATCAACATCATCATCAGCAGCAGCAGCAGCAGCATCAGCAGCAGCAGCAGCATTATCATCATCAGCAGCATCAGCATCATCATCAGCATCATCATCAGCAGCAGCAGCAGCAGCAGCAGCAGCAT
>NW_015505678.1:653986-683967 GCF_001515645.1 Sinocyclocheilus grahami
CATCATCAGCATCATCATCAGCATCATCATCAGCATCATCAGCAGCATCAGCAGCATCAGCATCGTCATCAGCAGCAGCATCAACATCATCATCAGCATCAGCATCATCAGCAGCATCAGCATCATCAGCATCATCATCAGCATCATCATCAGCATCATCAGCAGCATCAGCAGCATCAGCATCGTCATCAGCAGCAGCATCAACATCATCATCAGCATCAGCATCATCAGCAGCAGCAGCATCATCAGCAGCAGCAGCAGGACTCAGTGGATTGTGGGAGTTTGATCGGTCTGTTCGAGCTTTGAGTCCATGATAAATCTAATAAATTAATTTGGCTGCTTGTCGATACACAAAGAGACACTCAGAGAGAGATCACAGACTGACATCATGCTGATGTTTGAGACGAGCATCATGGGAAACACAGACTGACTGAGGAACTTCAACAGACTCACTTCACTTCATTCATTCATGTTTCTGCTCTTTGATGTCATTAGAAAGAAAAGATCTTTCATCTAAACGCACTCGCTCCATCTCTGAAACGATCTGCTTTTCAGCTGATGTCACTGTAACAATAACCAATTACCTGTTTGCATGTTTTAGACTAGTTAACAGTAATTTAATACTAGTTAAATAGCTTATTGCCAGTGTTATTGTAGATACTATTAGTTTTTGTTAATATTTTGAATTAGATTTTATTTTTATATTTACAATTTAGTTAAAGTTTTAGTTTTTTTTTTTTCAAATATGTCTATATAGCTTTTATTAGATTACTTCAGTTTTCAGTTGTGAAGTAGATCCACGTTTCAAGGTGCTTTAGAGCAACAAGCAGAATCTCATCCAGCGACAGAGAAACTCTATTCAAGAGCTCAAACAACTAATTCACTTCTGCAGTGCCTCTTCATTTAACTGAGTAAATATAGAGATGAATGGGATTGTTTTCTTGGTTGCACATGAAAGCTTCTACAAAATGACCTGAAAAAAAATCAAGCAAAGAGCTGAACATCTTACAAATGGATTATATTATATATACACGCTTACATACTGTACATACAGTGGGTTCGGAAAGTATTCAGACCCCCTTAAATTTTTCACTCTTTGTTAAACCCACTGTATATAAAACATGTAAAAATTCAAAATATAATAATTTAAGTATAATTTTAGGAAATCTGTGATATGTGATTTAGGATATCAATGAAATGTCAATGATTAAATTAATTAACTAACAAATAAATGAATAAATAGTTAATGGACGAAATAAGTACACACACACACACACACACACTCACTCACTCACACACACACACACACTCACTCACTCACTCATACACACACACACACACACACTCACACTCGCGCACACACACACACACACTCACTCACACTCGCGCACACACACACACACACACTCACACACACCCTCACACTCGCGCACACACACTCTCTCACACACACACACACACACACTCTCTCTCTCTCTCTCTCTCTCTCTCTCTCTCTCTCTCTCTCTCTCTCTCTCTCTCTCTCTCTCTCTCTCTCTCTCTCTCTCTCTCTCTCTCTCTCTCTCTCTCTCTCTCTCTCTCTCTCTCTCTCTCTCTCTCTCTCTCTCTCTCTCTCTCTCTCTCTCTCTCTCTCTCTCTCTCTCTCTCTCTCTCTCTCTCTCTCTCTCTCTCTCTCTCTCTCTCTCTCTCTCTCTCTCTCTCTCTCTCTCTCTCTCTCTCTCTCTCTCTCTCTCTCTCTCTCTCTCTCTCTCTCTCTCTCTCTCTCTCTCTCTCTCTCTCTCTCTCTCTCTCTCTCTCTCTCTCTCTCTCTCTCTCTCTCTCTCTCTCTCTCTCTCTCTCTCTCTCTCTCTCTCTCTCTCTCTCTCTCTCTCTCTCTCTCTCTCTCTCTCTCTCTCTCTCTCTCTCTCTCTCTCTCTCTCTCTCTCTCTCTCTCTCTCTCTCTCTCTCTCTCTCTCTCTCTCTCTCTCTCTCTCTCTCTCTCTCTCTCTCTCTCTCTCTCTCTCTCTCTCTCTCTCTCTCTCTCTCTCTCTCTCTCTCTCTCTCTCTCTCTCTCTCTCTCTCTCTCTCTCTCTCTCTCTCTCTCTCTCTCTCTCTCTCTCTCTCTCTCTCTCTCTCTCTCTCTCTCTCTCTCTCTCTCTCTCTCTCTCTCTCTCTCTCTCTCTCTCTCTCTCTCTCTCTCTCTCTCTCTCTCTCTCTCTCTCTCTCTCTCTCTCTCTCTCTCTCTCTCTCTCTCTCTCTCTCTCTCTCTCTCTCTCTCTCTCTCTCTCTCTCTCTCTCTCTCTCTCTCTCTCTCTCTCTCTCTCTCTCTCTCTCTCTCTCTCTCTCTCTCTCTCTCTCTCTCTCTCTCTCTCTCTCTCTCTCTCTCTCTCTCTCTCTCTCTCTCTCTCTCTCTCTCTCTCTCTCTCTCTCTCTCTCTCTCTCTCTCTCTCTCTCTCTCTCTCTCTCTCTCTCTCTCTCTCTCTCTCTCTCTCTCTCTCTCTCTCTCTCTCTCTCTCTCTCTCTCTCTCTCTCTCTCTCTCTCTCTCTCTCTCTCTCTCTCTCTCTCTCTCTCTCTCTCTCTCTCTCTCTCTCTCTCTCTCTCTCTCTCTCTCTCTCTCTCTCTCTCTCTCTCTCTCTCTCTCTCTCTCTCTCTCTCTCTCTCTCTCTCTCTCTCTCTCTCTCTCTCTCTCTCTCTCTCTCTCTCTCTCTCTCTCTCTCTCTCTCTCTCTCTCTCTCTCTCTCTCTCTCTCTCTCTCTCTCTCTCTCTCTCTCTCTCTCTCTCTCTCTCTCTCTCTCTCTCTCTCTCTCTCTCTCTCTCTCTCTCTCTCTCTCTCTCTCTCTCTCTCTCTCTCTCTCTCTCTCTCTCTCTCTCTCTCTCTCTCTCTCTCTCTCTCTCTCTCTCTCTCTCTCTCTCTCTCTCTCTCTCTCTCTCTCTCTCTCTCTCTCTCTCTCTCTCTCTCTCTCTCTCTCTCTCTCTCTCTCTCTCTCTCTCTCTCTCTCTCTCTCTCTCTCTCTCTCTCTCTCTCTCTCTCTCTCTCTCTCTCTCTCTCTCTCTCTCTCTCTCTCTCTCTCTCTCTCTCTCTCTCTCTCTCTCTCTCTCTCTCTCTCTCTCTCTCTCTCTCTCTCTCTCTCTCTCTCTCTCTCTCTCTCTCTCTCTCTCTCTCTCTCTCTCTCTCTCTCTCTCTCTCTCTCTCTCTCTCTCTCTCTCTCTCTCTCTCTCTCTCTCTCTCTCTCACACACACACACATTCATAATACTTTTTCACAGCTGATTAACAATTTTGGAAGGAATCTGATGAAATTCCAATGAAATTATGAAATACCATTTTTAAAAAATAAATAAGTTAAAGGATCAAAGTATAAAAAAGTATAATTTTAGAAAATCTGAAAAAAAGGAAATGTAAAAAACATGTCAATATCTTACATACATAACATAAATCAAGTTAAGGGATAAAATAAGTGCATAAAAATAAGGTGAAATTAGATATTTTATATAAAATGTATAATAATTATGTAACGTTTAAAATAAGTGCCTCAGTTGTTCAAGGCAATATGACATGCTGTTCATATCCCATTTAACATAATCTGAAAAAGAGTATATTTAATAAAAAAAATGTATCCTTTTATTGAAATTGTTTGGATTTTTCTGATGGTGGAAGTTGATTGATACATAAAAAAGAAGAAAGGTTTTATACTGCATGTCGCAAAGTTTTTACATCTGATGAAAGATTATGAAGACAAAATTTTATTTCTTTAGAGTAACAGCACTGATAAATCTTTCACAATATGACCAGAAACATGAATTAAAGTAAAGAGAATCAAAGCACATCTGCTGTTATTTCTACAGAATAAAAAGACATGAAGGAGAGAAAATAAAGTAAAGCATTGATTTCCAAGTGAATTATTGCTTTCACAAGCTCACATTTCTTCTCATCTCACTCTCAAATCTTGAGAATGCTTCAGCCGTGAACAAAGCCCTTCGCTATATGCTCTTATTTCCCGAGGATGTGTTCCTCTGTGGTGTTTCTGTCGATACTAGGACAGACCAACATCCAGAGAGGAAGAGCGTGCTTCAACAGCACGTACATCAATAATCTGACTATGTTTGCAGTGAACACTGGACTGGTTCATGCACACAGACTGAGATCTTTCTCCAACACGGCACTTATTTCATGAACGTGGGCCTAAAAAAATACAGATTTTACTTTTTGTGTCGCTTTAGATCACAAACTTTCAGGTTTTAAAGGTAATGATGCATCCTTCCCATGGGAATGAGTACAGAATTAGTCATTTTATAGCCTAGGAATGGTATATCACAATATATATATCATGCAACAAAATAAAAAAAGCTAGTATTATGAAAAAAAGAGTCAAACTAATATTATAAATGTTCAGTGTTTTAATTCTGGATGAGAGACACTTTCACATTTACTGTAAAACAGAGATGAAATAGAATCAACAAAAACATTTAAAACTATTTACAGTATTTGAAATAAAGGTGAAAAAAATATTAGATTAAAATCTTGAGGTAATGCCAAAATTGAAATAAAAATAAAATGTTACATTTTATTTCTGTTTTAGTCATTTTAGTGCTTCAATAGAAAGAAAAAAAATTATATATATATATATATATTTTAGGAAATCTCATTTTTTTTGTTTGTTTAAATTACATGCCCATGTTATAAATAAACTAATAAATACATTTAAGGGATAAACTACTGCAAATGAAAAAAAATAATAATAATCAGCATTGTTATGGAAAATTAGATGTTTGATATAAATATCTATTGGTTTTTTTTTCCCAGAACTTGAAGATATTCAATTCAGTGAAATAAAAGTATTTAAAAAATAAGTAAAATGGATTATATTAGTAAAATTAAATATTTGTGGAGAATAAAATAATACTGCTTTATTTTAAAGGTCGAATGCATTTCTAGTTGAGTTTCAGTGTTTCATAATGACAGAAATGCCTAGAAAATTTGTATGGAAAAAACAAAACACTCTTTAAAATAATATATATATATTAATATCTGTTGCACTTTTCCATTTCTCTTTGAGTTCAGGAGAACATGAAGATTTTCAATTTGATTGTTACTTCAAAGCATCAGGATGCTGCTGTGTGATCTGATGTTCTCTTTGAAAATCTCTCTCAGATGAATAATCCCATCAGACGCGCTGAAGCTAATAATAATGCAATGCATCTCTAAACATGTCAGTCAGCATTTGTTGCTGGAAAAACAACATTGGTTACAAATTAATTGATCATTCAAACTCATAGTGATTTACATGAGAGTAATGTATGTTTATGAGTGAAATAGAGTTTTGAAATAAAACACAGAACTAGACAAATTTCTGAACTTTCTACATCAGGATGCTGCTGTGTGATCTGATGTTCTCTTTGAAAATCTCTCTCAGATGAATAATCCCATCAGACGCGCTGAAGCTAATAATAATGCAATGCATCTCTAAACATGTCAGTCAGCATTTGTTGCTGGAAAAACAACATTGGTTACAAATTAATTGATCATTCAAACTCATAGTGATTAACATGAGAGTAATGTATGTTTATGAGTGAAATAGAGTTTTGAAATAAAACACAGAACTAGACAAATTTCTGAACTTTCTATTCATCTGTGAATCCTGAAAATAAAATGCATCACAATTTCCACAAAAATATTATGCAGCACGACTGTTTTCAACATTGATAATAATCAGAAATGTTTCTTGAGCAGCAGATCAGCATATTATACTGATTTCTGAAGATCATGTGACACTGAAGACTGGAGGAATGATGCTGAAAATACAGCTGCGCATCACAGAAATACATTACAGTTTAACAGAGATTCACACAGAAAACAGCGGTCATTTTTTTAAATCATAAAAATATTTGACATTTTTACTGTGTTTTGAAACAAATTAATGCAGTGAGAAGAAGAGACTAAAAACTTTTTCTTACCAAACTCATGGCAGATTTGGTCTCCAGCGTCACTGACATTTATGTTTCTGCTTCTGAAAGAAAAATGCAACCAAATATTATATGTTTATGCCATAATAAAGTAAAACTACATGATGAAACCTCCCAAACTCAGGTCATGCGGATTTATGAGCTTATTATGTATGGATATTGTATAAGAGAAGCATCTCAAAACACATGCATGTCCTCGAGAAACTTCGAGAAAGTCAAGGATTGCGTGTGATTTATACAGGCTGAGGAGCTCATGATCATCCTGATCTTATGCATCTGCATTATTTATGCATACAGTCGTGCACATGCGGTTTGCGGAGAACATGACTTGTACTTTTCCGCTGTAAGTTGTGAAGGGCTTGTTTTCCCAGGAGAGCCGTTTGGGCTCTGCTCCTGCGTTCGCTCGTCGAGGAAAAGGCTCCGGGAGAATGCTTATCTGCCTCCATAAAACGAGCATATTGTTGTTTTCTCTTGAAGGCTATTAAAATAGACGTCGTTTCAGAAGCATAATTACAGTGCCGTGATTGACTGCTGTGCATTTAAAGCAGCTCTTTGCTCGTAAAAATCCTTTTAGCTGCTCTTTCAAAGCAGGAATAATATTTGGCCTTTGACTCGGTTCCTAAAAGAGTAAATCCAGGCTGATTAAAGGCTAAGTGAGCATCTCTGATCACTTTAACCTCAGGTGTCACGCTCACGGTCCATTCACTGACCACAACTGGAGAAAAAAAAAAAAGTGCAAAAAAAAAAATTTTGGAACAAAAAAAAAACCCACCAATCTATGGAAGCACATTTCTGATGCATTACAAAATAATATTAATAAGAAAAATATCCCCTTAAAAACTCGACATACTAAGTAATAATGAGATTTTTTTTTAAATCTACATTTCATATTTATAAGACATCTAAGTCATAATTATGAGACAAAAATAGACATTTATCATATTAAGCCAATTACGAGATAAAACGTCTAAAGTATGACATCAAATTATGAAACAAAAATCATACTTCAGTAAATCAGAATTATGAGAATTAAGTCGAATTGTGAAATAAAAAGTCAAAATGATGACACTAAAATGTCATAATTAAGAGATAACTTGAAATTATGACAAAACATAAGTATCACACATATTAAGTTAATTATGAGATAAAAAGTCAAATTTCAAAAGTAAAAATGTGATTTTTATCTGATGATTTAGACATTCAGTTTTGACTTAATTATTTTGACATATAAGATAAAAAGGTACAATGAGATAAATCATCCAAGTAATAATTATGAAATAAAAAATCTAAATTTAGTTGACTAACTTTCAACATATGTTTTTTTATTAAATGTAGCTAAAATAAATTGTTTGCAACCGCTTACCTTAAAAAAATGTAGTATAATTTTTTTCAGTGTTCTATAGCACAACTCGAAATCAGATTATTCACAATACAATTCTTAACACACATCTGTGAGCCTGCAGCACAGGAGCGGTGTTAAGTCGCTGGGGGATATTTGTAGCAATAGCCAACAATACATTGTATGGGTCACAATTATACATTTCTCTTTTATGCCAAAAATCATTAGGATATTAAGTAAAGATCATGTTCCATGAAGATATTTAGTAAATGTCCTACCGTAAATATATCAAAACTTAATGTTTGATTAGTAATATGCATTGCTAAGAACTTCATCTGAACAACTTTAAAGATGATTTTCTCAATATTTAGATTTTTTTGCACCCTCAGATTCCAGATTTTCAAATATTGTCCGATCCTAACAAACCATACATCAATGGAAAGATTATTTATTCAGCTTTCAGCTGATGCATACATCTCAATTTCAGAAAAATTGACCCTTGAGAATGGTTTTGTGCGCCATTCTCAGCTTCTCCACAAGAGGCGCTATAGATGAAATTATCTTTAAAAAAAACAAACATCTTTTGGCTCGTTTACACTGAGCGGTACGGTTCGGTACAGTACGGTATGCAATTATGTCCGTTTCCACTGTCAGAAGTTGTGAATGGTACCAAAATGGTACCACTTTTTTGGTACTCTTCCGTTGGGGTACCTAACACAGCAAAGGGTTCCAAAAGGGCGGAGCTAAACTCACCGCAGAACGTTGATTGGTTGACTAGAATCGTCACTTTTGCGTGATACAAGGGGATAAAGCTCCTTCACTCGTTCCACTCTGCTGTCCATGAGTGTTGGGCTTATTTACATCAGAGTGCGCAAGCACTAAAAAATATAACCGTGTATTTTATAATTTTATATTTTCACACAGACAATAGCCGTTTCTCAATATGCGTTCTTGTGAAACGTCACTGCTCAAAAACCCATGTAATTTTCTAAATATTACTGTTATTGTGTCATGAAATGTAGTTTTAAGGGTTTTTGAGGCGAGAATGTAATTGTTTAAAACTCAAATCTGCGGTTTATTTATAAAGATAGCGCCTATTTGAAAATGTGCTATGCTGATTTCGGAGCTCCAGGCGATCAGCGGGCGCTCAGTGCTCATGTATCCGCCGAGAGCAGCCTCGTGGTCTCATGAATCTATTATTTGTTCCTGGTCATATCGTTTTGGCTGAGCACAAAGTTATGTTATGAACTTTACTGTAGTACAGCGCTGACTTTGTAGCATACGTTTGACTGAACTGTTTGCTTTTGTCTTTATTTCCTCTTATATAAGCCTCTTATACTTTGCCTCTTTTTTGTTTTAATGAACAATAATAGCCATTATAAAAGTATAAGTACAGAGTTGTGCTAATTGTCGCGTTTTATCATCGATCGCTACTTTTTTTCAATTCTGTTTTTTTTTAATAAGATTTTGTTATATCCAAATGAATAAAAAAAAAGGGAAAAATTTATTAAAAAAAAAAAAGTTTTCTAACTATATAAATAAATACCTAATAAATGAATACATAAATAATTTTTGAAATAAAAAACAATGAATGAATAGGAGAGACTTGATTTTATCCTTTAGGAATGAACTGGATTATTTGAAGTATGTAAGTAAATATATAAAATAATTTAAAATATATATCATATTATATAAAGTAAATATATAAATATAAAAATATATTTTATATAAAAAAATACAAAATAATAAATAATAAGTAGAGATTTGATTTCAAATTGGTTAACTATTGTTTAACATTATTGAACAATAACAGAGCAATAATGTGGAGCAATTTTGATGAAAGATTAAGATGTTTTATTTTTATTTTTTTAAATGTGCACTGACGAATCGTTCAAAATAAGAGCAGAAACACTAATTAAGAAAGCAAATGCAGTCAGTTCTTTATTCCTAAAGGATGTATAAGCGAGCACCAGCAGATGTTTGACGCGGTTCAGTTTGTGTTTGTAACCTGCACAACGCTCTCATCGCACACATCTTAAACATGTTACGTAAGCCACACATCTGCATTATATAACCGATATGAATAATAACACGGCGAGGTGAGGGGCTACAGAAAATGCAAATAATGTCTGCAGAGACACTGCTGGAGTCTGAATGTAAAGCTGCTCCAGTAAAACCCTCACATCTGAAACACTCTTCACATGAAAAACACTCACCATCAAATGGTGGAGTATATATCATATAGGTTTATGAGTGTAAAAATATATTAAAATACTGGTAAACTCTTTACAAAAGATTCCATAGTTAACGCTTTAGCCAACATGAACTAATAATGATATAACATAATTAAATTGTATATTTTCCATGTCATAATTGATCAGGATTTTTGTGACTTGTAATCTTCTAATTATGACTTTGTCAAATTTATTACATAAAAGTCAAAATTATAACATTGCAAAAATTAAATATTACATCAAGTCAACTGACATCTACATTATAATTATGAGAAGGAAAAGTCACAATTATTACATGAATTGAAATTATGGCAAAAAATCTACTTTTTTGTTTTTATGTCATAATTTACACATTTTCTGGGTTTTATTAATCTTTGTTAATGTTTTAGAAATATAAACTTTAAACATTAATTATTATAAAATACATTAATTTTAAAAAATGATAAATTTATTGACTGTTTATTAGTTCACCGTGCATTAATGTCAACTGATGCAACTTTTGATTTTAAAAAGTGTTAGTAAATGTTAAAATTAACATGAATAAATAATATAGACGTCAATGTTTGCTTGTTTAGTTATAATGTTAACAAATTAAACCATCATGTAAAGTGTCAAATCCAAAATATATTAAACTATCAGTTTACAAGAAGAAAATAAAATAAAATGCAGGTTTTTTTTCAAAGGGAATTTAATTAAGTGTTAGTAAATGTTGAGAATAAATGTGTCGTGTTAAAGAAGCTTCAGCGTCTGTCATGCATGTTATTTCTGCTGATGTTTCATAACTCATAACTCATAAGGCACGTTGATGTTTCTGCAGACGCTCCACACAGCGACAGTAGAGCGAGCGAGCGTTTGTGTCTGTAAACATTCATCACTGATGTACAGTGTGTGGGAGGAACATCGCATCTGCTTCACATTCACACACATTATGAGCAACTCAAAGTCAAACTAAAAGAACAAATAACGCTCATGAGATCCACGTGTGATGCTATAAATCAGCCTAGAAGCTTCATCAGATCAGAAACTCTCGCTTCAGAGAGTCAGATATAGATGACCTATATTTCTCCACACAGACATCTGTGACCCTGGAGCACAAAACCAGTCATAAGGGTCAATTTTTCAAAATTGAGATTCATCCATCATCTGAAAGCTGAATAAATAAGCTCTCCATTGATGCATGGTTTGTTAGGATAGGACAATATTTGAAAATCTGGAATCTGAGGGAGCAAAAAAATCTAAATATTGAGAAAATCATCTTTAAAGTTGTCCAAATGAAGTTCTTAGCAATGCATATTACTAATCAAAAATTAAGTTCTGATATATTTACGGTAGGAAATGTACAAAATATCTTCATGGAACATGATCTTAACTTAATATCCTAATGATTTTTGGCATAAAAGAGAAATGTATAATTGTGACCCATACAATGTATTGTTGGCTATTGCTACAGATATCCCCCAGCGACTTAAAGGGGTCATAGGATGCTTTTTAAAATCTGGTTAAATGTTTTCCCCTTTCTCAAATCGAGCCGATCTCAGATGCCTGTCTGTGTGACGTCACACAGTCAGGCCCCTCCCACGATAGTTTGATTGACAGTAGCATCTTACCTTAGCTCCGCCCCTGAGTGACTGTCATCAGTCCGCCATTGTTTCAGCACTGGAGCAGATGTAGACAAGAATGTCTCCTAAGCGATTGAGGTGTTTCATTGTTGGATGTAATAATGAACAGCAGTCGTCATTTACTCTCGACATCTGAGCCGCTGAAGACGCAGTGGATCACGTTTGTTTCTGAAGGGAATGCGCCCCCGATCTACATAAATGCGTCTATGTTCGCGCGAATCATTCGTGATCCAGCTTCACCTACAGAAGAAGTGAGTATAATGTTTTGTAATGAATCTTTGCAAATCGCCTTTCCTAATAATGTGCTAATTAGCAAGTTTCACGATGAATGCGGCTAAAGTAAACAGTCTCTCAGAGAGCAGCTGGAAGAGAGGGGCGGGGCCAGCAGAGCTCATTAACATTTAAAGGGAAATGCTACAAAAACGGCTTGATCTGAACAGAGCTGTTTTTGACGGTAAAAATGGTTTTTTACACTACCATTGAGAAATTTTAACCAAACTATGTTACAGACTTTTCATTAAGACCCTAAAGAATCATATCAACGTGTGGAAAATGGGCATCATATGACCCCTTTAAAACTGGTTTTGTGCTCCAGGGTCACATGCGGTTTAAACACGCTAAGAGCTTGTCTCGTGACAGAAGTGTCAGGCGTATATCAGTCAGAGTCGAGCTGACTGACAGACTAACAGAGAGGCTTTAATGATGAAGGGAAAGCGCATTATTATAGTTATTATGAAAGCAGACGCTGTTCCTCATCTGACATGTCAGAACTAACACTGACCTCACTCTACTGTCAGAACTCAAAGAGCAAAAAACTTTTTTGTTAAAGAATAAATACTCGTGGTATATCTCAATTAACATGACTTTATAAAGCCTATATAAAATTTCTTATTTTTTACTTTAATATACTTAAATATTATAATATAATGCTATTATCATTATTATTAATTTATTTACTAATAATGTTATGTATAAAATGTAATTGTAAAAAGTTACACACACACACACACATATATATAGTAATATTGCTATATAATAGTAACATATTTATATCAGTTTATTAATTATATATATTTACTTTTATCAGTATTAATTCTAATTAATTATACCACTTTTATATACCTATTCTTAACCGTTTTAATTCAGTTTAAATACATTTTTTTAATCATTTTAAAATGTTTAAATTCCTTGTTTTTACTGTTTTGATTATTTTTTATGATTCTTTTTACGATCACTTTCGATTACCATTGTGTATGAAATGTGCTATATAAAATTATGATTTTTTTTACATTTTAATTTACTAATTTACATTAATGACACATTATAATATTTTTAAAATATTATATTTTAAATTATATACTTTACTTTTATATTACATTTTTTATTGCTTTTATATACTTATATATTGTATATGGCCAGTTTTGCAAAGCACCTTTATTGATTAGGACCTTTATTTATATGAAATAATATGTATAAAGTTCAAATGCAATATATATCTGTATGCAATACCATATTTTTTTTCTTACCAACTGAAATAACTATTATTAAAAGCACAAAATATATCTAAAAACACTGTAAAGATGCTGACAGCCGGCATCATGAAACACAGTTTGTAGTCAGTCATGAAGATCTAGAACTCTGTGTGGTCAAACCGTCCTTTTGTCCTCAAGCTTTACGGACGTTTTTATCACCGAGTTTTTTAATGAGATACATTACAGTGTCCGTTAATATAAAGATCATGCATGCAAAATTTCATGCGAAAGGTGTGTGCATTTCATAGCTGGTTATTAAGATTTGATGTGGAAATATAAAACAGCTTCCCTGTCACCGGACCAAAGGCCCAGACTATGAATATTCACACTTTCCCAGCTTTATTAATGAGGAAGACGAGCACCTGACCTTTATCATCTGACGGCCTCATGACAATTCGGTCATTCAGAAGCAGAAACATACATGCAGGTATTATTTACTTACAGAAATCAGATCTAGACATAAAGCTGGAGGGAAATACTCCTGCTGTTCAGCATTAGAGAACTAGATAATGTTCCTGTGGCTTTCTGCCGCTCTTCTAATGCATTAACAGGTCATTCAAAAGCAATTACCTTTTCTATCTGAACTTTAGAATTAAATGTCAGGATCTCATTGTATATTAGGCTAATGCACGCATACTGCTGCCATCATTATAATCCAATCCCTGCTCCTGATGGGAAAATATGAGTCAGAAACTTTAAGCAGTTTGACCTGTGACACTCAGAGCTGTTCGTATAAGACCACTATATACATATATAGTGTTCTGGAAGGGAAAAAATGGTGATATGAGTTTGGAGCAACATAAATAATGACCTGTTGATCAGGGCACAGGCTGCACGAGAAGGCTGGATCTGATCTGGTCTTCAGTATATATTGATTGAGTCGAGCGCAGCCTGGTTTGCAGCTTTAAATAAAAAGCATAAGTCAATTTCCTCAGCGATGCGGCAGCGGCATGAAAGTTTAATGCTGCAAACGTCCGGCACAAATACTGCCGTGCAATCTTGTGAAAATTTAATGCCAATCTCCTGACAATCCAGACACAATGTGACTTTAGCCATTCAGCTTTCTGCTCACCTTCCTCACGTCCTTGAGTTTCCTTCTGCAGCAGAAAGACGCAGCAAAGTCATTCATTCATTCATTCATTCATTCATTCATTCATTCAGATCATCAACGACAAACTGCAGGTGTTTGACAGAAGATGCTGCTGATACAGAAAAAAATGGCATCAGAATCCACAAAAAACAATTAGTGACAAAAAGTTATAATTTCATAGTAAATTATATACTAAATTAAATTAATATATATATATATATATTTTTTTTTTAACAAACATGAATATTTTTGACTAAGATTATTTTAATGACATTTAAGCATCCTCACATTGTTTGGACCCACCTAATTCCCTTAACTGCAATGTGAAAAATTAAAAATGAGAGACTATTTTCATTGTTAAATAATACTACTTTATAAATATATAAAATGACGTATTACTAAATGAAGTGTATATATACATACTCAAATAAAATGCACAACTTCATGAATTAACAAATTCACTATAATATATTTACTTGAAGGACCCCTGAGATTTTAAAATGAATATTTTAATAATTAACGATCACATTTGCATGTTCATGGTTCTCTGACGCTGGTTATGGTCACACGACATGCGGGTAAACAAATAAAATATTAAATTTTTTTTAATAAGAATTTTATTTTGATTGATTTTATAATGACTTATTTTAATTTAACATTTTTATAATTTAATTAATTATTAGCTTTTCATTAAACTCATAAACCCCCTTTCAGTTCCTTCACAAAACCCAGTTTGGGAAACCTAGACGTAATATAATGTTCAATGCAATTCATGTTGTTAATATAACAATGAATATATTTCTTACTCTTTGTATTTTTATCAATATGGTACAAGATTATCCTACTTAATAAATCAATGTGATAAACGAGTTAGGTCAAAAGTAATCTAAAAGTAGTCTGATTATACCTAAAATGTGTAATGTAATGGATTACGTTACTAACTAAATTTTTTGTCAAGTAATTTGGAATATGTAATGGATTACAATTTGTGAGTAATCTACCCAGCTCTGTGCAACTCAAACCCTTCCAAGTGCCACGTTCCTGTCCTGTGAACAGACAGAAGGAAAGCTGTATCTGTGAGACTGATAAAGAGCCCGGTCTGCACTCACACACTCCATAGATCATTCATGAAGAAATCACCAGTCCCTGTAAATCAGCCCATAAACGCGTCTGATCTCGTCCCAATCATCTCCTCCGTCCTCTCAAGGTCACAAACTCCTCCTTCTTTACAGTCTGTGTGTGCCGGGTCACTGATAAAACATGACAGAGTTTAGAGCGAGAAAGAAGTGCGTCACTGTAAGATCACAGATAGGAACAAATTACACTTTTACATTTGCGGAGGAGATTCCAGTGACGCTGACCTGTGCAACACTCGCCACTTGGTTCCTGTGCAGTTGCTGCTCTGTGTTTTTTAGCATGTTTCTATGCAATCACTGTAGTAGTCTAGGTGGTTGTTTTGGCACTGCTATGTGTTCTGGGTGGTTGCTAGTGTTTCAGTGCACCAGTACTGTAGTGGTTGACCGATGTATCGGTTTTGCCGATTAATCGGCACCGATAGTCAGGGGCAGACTTAACCGAAATGCGAGGTAAGCGGGGGAATCAAGGGGTCCCATCTGATATTGGCAAAACATATTTTGCAAACGCTCCAGTGTGCAATTGTGTTATGGAGAGCCTAAAATGTTCACTCACCGCTCAAAATGCTAAGTTTTTGTCAGGTGCTGAGTTCTGCAAGCTCGCAAATCCTCTCATTATAACAAATTGTAGATACAATGTAAATAAGATATTCATTGTGCAGTGCAGACAGCTTCATTGTTTAACAGAACATCGTGAGATCGCAATGAACTGAAGAGAATGACATTTTTTTGTGAATATAGCGGTTGCGCTCTTTGTGTATTTTCTAGGCTGTATAATACTGTCAGACCATCTCAGAACAGATATATTAACCTCAGAGAAGAAAGAATCGTGTTTGGTGTCATGATTTTATTTGTCTTGATGTTTCAAAATGACTCGCTTGTGTGCTTTTCCTACGCGCTGCCGCGCACTCGTATAAATGCACGAATGCGATGACTTGACATTTTCTCTTAATAATAGGTTAAATTTTCGATTTGTTTCTCTGCAAATCCTACTGTATGCCTTAAGGACACTTTAAGGATACCTTTTTGTTTAAAGATTGAAGAAGTTTACAATTCATTAAATGGACAAGTGCAAGCATTGTTTTTATAATGTATTCTTTTGTGATCCGAAAAAAATTAAGGGAGCCTAATATGGTTTTAGAACAGCATCAGGTTGACTAATTATTTACTTAAGTTGTGAAGGGATAAATAAACTAGTTATAGCTATAACCTAAGAGAGAGAGAGAGAGCAAAATAAGGGTTAGGCGTAAAGCTGTCAAAAAAACTGTCTAATTTCGAATATTCGTCGAATTTAAAATAGAAATCTCACACAAGAGAGCCATATGTTTAGAAAGCCATGTAATGTAATTTAACTTATAAAAAACATGTCTCGAGACTTTATGGCCGTTTTTCCCCATCCCACTGCATCTCATGTTTTTAAATAGAAAAAGTACTCTTTGTGATTGGTTTTCAGTCCTTTGTATTATACATGATGCTGTTTTGTTTCTAATTGTTTAAACAGCTTAATTATATATGGTTTATAAACATTATTTTAAACATTATGCACGTTTTTCCAAAAGATAGTCGTGTTATTTTATTGCTTTGAATAAATGTGCATTAGTAATATTTTGCTCGATGCGCCCTCTTTTAAATTAGAATATAATTTGAATATTGATAATATTGAAGTACAAAATTCTAATTTAGTTTTTCTGCCATTTTGACAGTTATAGAGCATATAGTTATTGTGTTGGGGCCCCATACCTGAAATTTTCTTTTAGTAAATTGTTGTTTTAATTGTTTAGTAATTGATAGTTGATTGCTGGAACAATCAGCCAATAGTTATGAGTATATGTTTCAGTCTTAAGGACACTTTAAGGATACCTTTTTGTTTAAAGATTGAAGAAGTTTACAATTCATTAAATGGACAAGTGCAAGCATTGTTTTTATAATGTATTCTTTTGTGATCCGAAAAAAATTAAGGGAGCCTAATATGGTTTTAGAACAGCATCAGGTTGACTAATTATTTACTTAAGTTGTGAAGGGATAAATAAACTAGTTATAGCTATAACCTAAGAGAGAGAGAGAGAGCAAAATAAGGGTTAGGCGTAAAGCTGTCAAAAAAACTGTCTAATTTCGAATATTCGTCGAATTTAAAATAGAAATCTCACACAAGAGAGCCATATGTTTAGAAAGCCATGTAATGTAATTTAACTTATAAAAAACATGTCTCGAGACTTTATGGCCGTTTTTCCCCATCCCACTGCATCTCATGTTTTTAAATAGAAAAAGTACTCTTTGTGATTGGTTTTCAGTCCTTTGTATTATACATGATGCTGTTTTGTTTCTAATTGTTTAAACAGCTTAATTATATATGGTTTATAAACATTATTTTAAACATTATGCACGTTTTTCCAAAAGATAGTCGTGTTATTTTATTGCTTTGAATAAATGTGCATTAGTAATATTTTGCTCGATGCGCCCTCTTTTAAATTAGAATATAATTTGAATATTGATAATATTGAAGTACAAAATTCTAATTTAGTTTTTCTGCCATTTTGACAGTTATAGAGCATATAGTTATTGTGTTGGGGCCCCATACCTGAAATTTTCTTTTAGTAAATTGTTGTTTTAATTGTTTAGTAATTGATAGTTGATTGCTGGAACAATCAGCCAATAGTTATGAGTATATGTTTCAGTACTGCTTTTTTAAATAGTAAAGCACTATTTTAGTTTTCGTTCGGTATCCATTTTAAAAACTACTGGTTGATTAATCGGTATCGGCTATCAGTATCGGTAAAATCGGTCGACCTCTAGTTAACATCACTAATACACATAACACTAAGTAGGGTAAATCCAGTCATATATGAGCACAGTCCTCAGTCCAACACACACTTTCTTCACTAAGCGGTCATTCTGGGTAATCTCAGCAGCTTGTGTGTGGTAATGGTGTCATCAGTCATGGAAGTCTTTCCACTCACGTAGAGAGCCAGACGAGAAGGTTACAGGCCGTCTTAATTGTCCTAATGTGCCGGTGACTGACCTGCTATGATATGGAGCGGGTGAGGCGAGGTAAAGGCCGCAGTTATGACACAGCAATCTGCAGCCATTCATCATGTTAGACACAGATGCGTGCACGTCCTCGTCACCCGCCGCCGGTTCCCCTCAAATCACCCCCACAGGAGTGACGCTGATCCGTCCTGATGGATGTTTGTCCCTCCATCACAGACGCAGGTATTTCCACAGGTCGACTCGTATGCAGCGAAGACGCCTGTGTCCAAACATAAAGACGAAAGAGAAGGAGATTTGTGCACTTAAAGGAGCAGCACAACCAAACAATCACAATTCTGTCACTGTCATTCTTTCCCTTTGTGAAACATAAAAGCAGACGTTTAGCAGAATGTTCACGCTGTTCTTTTATATAAAAGTCCTGTAAATCGAACAGTAAAGCATGCTGGCAGCATTGTCAAAGGTCATGGGTTCAATTCCCAGTGACTGCATGAACTGATAACATATATACAGTCAAACCAAAAATTATTCAGACACCAATATGTTTTTACTAGTGGGTGCAGGACACTGTAGTTCATTTATGTAAGTGAGGAGAGCAAAATAAAGTGAACTGTGACATATTACACCCAAAAACTCTTCATACAGTGGACTACCGGATCAACAATGATTCAGACACTTTGAGCCGAGCATGTTTTGCTGAAGTGTTTTTCTTTAATTGCTAATGTGATCTTTTTACTCCACAGACTGAACTAAAGGAAGCACTGCTTGCTAATTAGTTGAGCTAAATTGGTTTTATCTAATTGTGTATTAAATGTAACAGCTGACAGCTATTCAACAGAATTCATTACATACCTTTCTATCAAAGTTATCTGACATTATCAAGATGAGTTTGTTCTGACACAGTTTAACTTTGAGTTTTGCCATATTTTATTACCATTTTCTAAACTACAGCGAATAAACTGTGATATAATGTGAGAAATGTTGAAGGTGTCTGAATAAATTTTAGTTTGACTGTATATTGAATGCAATGCAAGTCGCTTCGGATAAAAGCCAAATACGTGAATGTAAATATAAAATGCAAGGAGAGCACTTTAAAAATACCATAATAATCCTCTGCAGTGAATGGGTGCTACAGAATGAATGCAGAGTGGCTCAGATTATTTGATATTTTGAGAATCTGATCAGAAAAACATTGAGAAGCCGGAGAAAATTAAACGGAGAGCAAATGAATTTGGCTGCTGTTTAGGAGACAGTTGAGATATTAAAGAGATGTGGGATTTTCTCTCCAGTGGGAGAAGCTCACATAATAAACCTGGAAAGCCATTTTCTGCTTCTCTTCTGCTTCAAAGCTGCAGTTCAGTCGACTCTCTCTGAATTGCTGTCAGGAATCTGTGCTTTTCTTCACTGTTTACAGCAGTAAAGCACAAGACTGAATCTCTCACACGCGTCTGCAATCTAAAGCATGAGTTCCTGCAGTCGCTTGCTTTATTCTTTACGTCTCACTCGCTTTTCTTGCTTCTCAGTTTGTGCTGCTCTCTCTCGCCATTATTCAGAAACATTAATAACATTTTAAACTGTGACTTTAAACATGAATATGCATTAAATGTAACTTAAAGGGTCATGAAACCCCAGACTACTTTTTCTGAGATTTTAGCAGAGGTGATTGTGTTGCACATCATAGAAGACATTGTTAGCATCCGATAATTTTAACTGTTGGAGAAAACTGGTTAATTTTAAGCTTCCGGGTTTAAAATCTACATTGTGTTGACGTCACAATTTGTGACGTGGCAATGGACTAATAGTACATCGATGACGCATCGGTGTCTATTAAATTATTAATGAGACTGCGTGTTCTTATCCTATGAGAAGACGCTTCGCTTAATTATTCACAAAAGCATTGCAATGCAAGTCGCTTCGGATAAAAGCCAAATACGTGAATGTAAATATAAAATGCAAGGAGAGCACTTTAAAAATACCATAATAATCCTCTGCAGTGAATGGGTGCTACAGAATGAATGCAGAGTGGCTCAGATTATTTGATATTTTGAGAATCTGATCAGAAAAACATTGAGAAGCCGGAGAAAATTAAACGGAGAGCAAATGAATTTGGCTGCTGTTTAGGAGACAGTTGAGATATTAAAGAGATGTGGGATTTTCTCTCCAGTGGGAGAAGCTCACATAATAAACCTGGAAAGCCATTTTCTGCTTCTCTTCTGCTTCAAAGCTGCAGTTCAGTCGACTCTCTCTGAATTGCTGTCAGGAATCTGTGCTTTTCTTCACTGTTTACAGCAGTAAAGCACAAGACTGAATCTCTCACACGCGTCTGCAATCTAAAGCATGAGTTCCTGCAGTCGCTTGCTTTATTCTTTACGTCTCACTCGCTTTTCTTGCTTCTCAGTTTGTGCTGCTCTCTCTCGCCATTATTCAGAAACATTAATAACATTTTAAACTGTGACTTTAAACATGAATATGCATTAAATGTAACTTAAAGGGTCATGAAACCCCAGACTACTTTTTCTGAGATTTTAGCAGAGGTGATTGTGTTGCACATCATAGAAGACATTGTTAGCATCCGATAATTTTAACTGTTGGAGAAAACTGGTTAATTTTAAGCTTCCGGGTTTAAAATCTACATTGTGTTGACGTCACAATTTGTGACGTGGCAATGGACTAATAGTACATCGATGACGCATCGGTGTCTATTAAATTATTAATGAGACTGCGTGTTCTTATCCTATGAGAAGACGCTTCGCTTAATTATTCACAAAAGCATGTGTTGATTTGCTATGACAGACGTTTCAGACTGTGAGATGACATCTCGCACATTAACTGAGAGAAACGTTCATGAATCGAAGAAGAGTGTTTGTTTTTGTTTTGTAATAAGAGTTCTGCACAAATGCGATTCATTCACTTGTTGAGCATAACCGTTTTTAGCGAAATGAAACGGTCAGAATGCTGAACTGTGTGCGTGTTGTCTGTCTCTCCTCTTCCCCCTCCTCCGCTCCGCTCCGCACCATGCCCACTTTTTTAGCATTTTTTAAAACTGTGGTGAGAACTAACCAGTGCTGAAATGGGGGGCAGGGTTTCAAGACCCTTTAAAAGTGCTGTAGGAGATCTTGGAAAATGCTAACTTTAGCACTGAAAGCGAACGTCCCACGCCCCCTGAACGCATTTACGCTCACAGACCAGAATACCAGAGACAACATTACTACAATAGGTTACATCAGCGGTTCCCAATTCCAGCCCATGTTCCGAAGTGAAGTAAACTTCACCGGATTTCCCCCGCTCAGGGAGTAGGGAGCAATGAACACTGTGTAGGGATCATATCGATCGGAACACAGTTCATGCACGTAGCTCACTTCTAACGAGCTGGCGCGAGTACTGGATTAACCGCTGGGCTACATCATGCGTCATTCACCTGCGCGAAAACTTTAAAAGTACTACAATACCAGGAAGGAAGGTCGGGTTGTTGATTATCTGCCATTTTCGCTCTGTCTGCACAGTGTGCGTGAACGCGCTGATGACGAATCCTGTCTGCGCGAACCCGGTGTGTAGAGGTATGCTAATACATACGTTGACAGGCAGGTAGGAAAGCCAATTAAAATGCTCGGACCGAGCGTTTTGATTGGACGAGCATTTCTTGATCCTACACCTTCCACAGAATATATAAATACAGACAAATACATTTAGACCACTTAACTTAATGATTGCTATTGGGATGTGAAGAGACTTTCAACCAGCACAACAAAAAAAATTCTGAAGACAATCACCTATTGCACCTTTAAGGAAGCGTTTAAGGGTTTAATGTTAATAAATCAGCTCTGGTCAAGTTTTTTTATAACTTGAATATATTAAAGCAAATCATGAGCAGGATGTGAATAAAGAGCTAAAGCTCAGTGACAGATTGAATTTCTTACATGAGGACGTCGACATGAAGATCATATTTTAGCATCTTTTGTTCACATCTCTCTTTCATACATGCACTAGCTGCTCTGATAGGATAATAAGAGTGGAATCGCACTCCGGTTATGTGATGGAGTGAAGGAGTAACACGGGCTGATGTGTGTGAGAGTGAGTCATGATGGGTATTTATATCTCTCTGTGAGGTTCTGACCGACTCTGAACCTCAGACTCTTCTGCATCAGTGAATCTGGAGCATCACAGACATCTGACACACTGTATAAACTCTGCATCCTTACAGAAAACACGGCATACTTACAGAAAACGCGGCATCCTTACAGAAAACGCGGCATCCTTACAGAAAACGCGGCATCCTTACAGAAAACTGCATACTCATAGAAAACTGCATACTCATAGAAAACTCTGCATACACAGCATACTTACAGAAAACTCTGCATACTTACAGAAAACTCTGCATACTTACAGAAAACGGCATATTTGTAGAAAACGGCATACTTGTAGAAAACTCTGCATACTTACAGAAAACACAGAAAACTGCATACTTATAGAAAACTCTGCATACTTACAGAAAATTTACAGAAAACTCTGCATACTTACAGAAAACTTACAGAAAACTGCACACTTATAGAAAACTCTGCATACTTACAGAAAACTTACAGAAAACTGCATACTTACAGAAAACGGCATACTTACAGAAAACTCTGCATACTTAGAAAACTTACAGAAAACGGCATACTTATAGAAAACTGCATACTTATAGAAAACTCTGCATACTTACAGAAAACTTACAGAAAACGGCATACTTATAGAAAACTCTGCATACTTATGGAAAATTTACAGAAAACTGCATACTTATAGAAAACTCTGCATACTTATAGAAAATTTACAGAAAACTGCATACTTATAGAAAACTCTGCATACTTATAGAAAACGGCATACTTATAGAAAACTCTGCATACTTATAGAAAACTTACAGAAAACGGCATACTTATAGAAAACTCTGCATACTTACAGAAAACTTACAGAAAACGGCATAATTATAGAAAACTGCATACTTACAGAAAACTTACAGAAAACGGCATACTTATAGAAAACTGCATACTTACAGAAAACTTACAGAAAACTGCATACTTATAGAAAACAGCATACTTATAGAAAATTTACAGAAAACTGAATACTTATAGAAAACTCTGCATACTTATAGAAAACAGCATACTTATAGAAAATTTACAGAAAACTGAATACTTATAGAAAACTCTGCATACTTATAGAAAACAGCATACTTATAGAAAATTTACAGAAAACTGAATACTTATAGAAAACTCTGCATACTTATGGAAAATTTACAGAAAACGGCATACTTATAGAAAACTCTGCATACTTACAGAAAACAGCATACTTATAGATGCACAGTAATAACTGCATATAAATAGTGCAGAGCAATAACTGATTGCATGTAATCTGGATTATGTAATCTGATTCCTAGAATTTGTAATTAGATTATATTACATTTTAAAGTGCTTGTAATCAGATACAGCTACTTTATTATGATTACAAATCATTCACACATTGGCAGTATACTATTCATAATTTACTGATTCTGCCTCTTTGTTCTCTATTATTTTCATTTCTAATAAAATTCTACTGTGTGTCATATTGAATACAGTGACTATTTACAATATAGAATGGTCATGTAAATGCCATGCAAATTAATTTGTGATTTATACTTCTGAATTATATAAGACATATAATTAAGCAAGTAAATATTTTACTTGCACAAATATTTCCCCGTGATTTAAAGCTAATATTTCAATATTTTAACACTATATCCTCATGTTCTCTGATGCCGGATAATGGTCACATTGAAATGCAGGTAAACAAATGAAATGTTTCAAATGTAAACATTTAATTTGATTTCACATTTCTAATTATTAGCTTATCATCAGCTCATAAACCCTCTGCAGTTCTTTCATTTTCCCCAGTTTGGAAACCCTGTAGTAATGCAATGTTTAATGCATTTCATGATATCGATAACAAAGAACGGAATATATTTGATTTCTTTGTTTTTTAATAATAAACCCACTCAAAGCATGATATGTGACAAGTAATCTAAAAAGTAGTTAGAATGCATTACCTAAAATGAGTAATCTAGATTACATTACTGATTTTGATTATGCACTTTGTAAGTAATCTACCCAGCACTGGAAATAGAACGGAGAGTATGCCATTCCAAAAAAGGAATGAGAACTCGTTTAAGTCTCCTGAGCTGTGAAAGAGACTGGAAATACACTTTCGTGCAACTATGCCATTGCTTTTTCAAGAGACACATGTTTTAGTCATCTTCTTCCTTCAAAAAGCAGCAGCTGATTCTGTGAATATGTAAGTGTTGCAGAAAATAACGCGCGTCCTTGCATTTCCCAAGTATGCATTCCCAGATCAATTACAGTGTCAGGTTTGATTTTATTGGGATGCATTAGCATGCGTGCTGGAGACGGGGCAGCGTGCCACTCTGGATAAATCAGTGTCAGCGTCACGCTGATGCTGCACATTGTATTGTCATAGTGTCAGATTGAAGAATAATGCAGCAGAGAGAGGAACGCTCTCGCTCCAGAAACACACGCTAAAACCCTTCACTCTGACTGAAACCCCTTCATCTGCTTCACTTATTCTCTTTCTCTCAAGTTTCAGAATCGACAGTGAATTCAATTTCTATCGGATTTGCTTCAGCGGGGAAACCCTGCTGATGCACCTGAAGGAGGCTCAGGAAACCAATTATTAAACATCCGCCCTTGAAATTGCCCTGTTGACTGTCTAGTGTGAGTTTTTATTGCATGGCAGATACATTACAGTAATAATTCACCTTACAGTGATCGTTCACTCATGCATTGTTCCAAACGTATATGGATATGCACGTCCCTACTGCATACTGTATGCATAGTATGGAAGTATGTTATTATGAACGCAGCATTAATTAACACACCTGACTCAGTAGTACAGTCTCCATGGCTGTGTTCTCAATACTTTTGCTGCACTATACGCAGTATGTATTCTGTGTGCAGTATGGAAGGATAGCCAGATGATCATTTTAAGGCAACATTTAGTTGAACTATTATTAAAATATTTAAAACTAAAACCATTAAAAATGTTCATTACTTGATATCTCTGTTGGGGAAGTTACTATAAAAAAGTAATTCATTGCTAGCTACGTCTCCAACAGTGTATTTAGATTACTGTACTAATTACTCTCTCACGCTCTCAAATGTATTGCATTACTTATTAATTAATTTCTAAATCCCATATTAACCTCGATATATACGAGGATATGGATAAATGATACAAGGATAGATATGAAACTACTTTTAAATTATTTTATTAAATTAATTCCGCTTTTAATTGTTTTAAATAAATAAAATAAACTATTCTTGAGCTGACCAAAGTATCTAAAGGGAGCAGGTTACATTAAAAACATATTTTAACATTATGATTAGACATGAAATCCACTATTGCTTTATATAGAATTGTTCTATAGTCTATACAGTATTTAATGCAATTACATCAGAAGTTACTGTAATTAAGTTACAGAAAAATTGAGAGTAATCCCTTACTTTACATTATCAAGGCAAAGTAATTATATTACAGTAATAAATTACTTAGTAATGCATTAAAATGCTGTTTGACAAAATAAAAAAAATTAAAATTAAAAAAAACATACACATACATATATATACACATATAAATCATTTTGATTTAGGCTAACTTATTGTACTAAAATAACAAACTAAAAGTGAAATAAAAATGTACAAAAACTATAAAGTTAATATATAAACTATATAGACCTATTTGAAAAAAAACTAAAAAAATACACACAATTATTAAACTAAATTAAAATCAAAACAGAAAATATAAACGTAAAAACGAATTCAAAATATTAATAAAAACTAGAATATATCTCAATGATACTAAAATAACACATGATGTTGACTGATTATCCTGATGATGTTATAAAATGTTTGTTTCGTTTTTTTTCAGTTAAACGTTCTTCAAGTAACAATTTTTTCCCCTTTTGTTTGTTTTGAACTATAATTACCCTGAACACAAAACTAGATCCGATGTGATTTCAGAGCAAAGCTCATAAATTAGCAGCAGAAGTGTATGTGCAGATTAATTAAGATGCATATTAATCTCGTGAAATGAACCTGACTGTATGTCCACAGAGGAAGCGCAGGAGAGCCGAGGATCGACTGAGATGATGTAACTTCTAGCAGCTCGTCAGATACGAATGAAATAAATCTCACTAATGAGCCGCTGGCAGAGAATATAGAGCACTTCCTGCGGCGAGAGGAAACACTCATCGCTCTCATGAATGCAGGACAGATACCTTTGTTCCTAAAGAGCAGAAGAACAAATGATGAGTCACGTGTGTCTGAAAGATTGTGGTGCAACTGTATGTTCACAAACACGAAGCCAAAAACTGATCATTATACTGAGAGTCAGAAAGAGAGTGAATCTTGTTGAATAATCTCTAGAGCAGTGCTTCTTAACCAGAGAACACTAACTAAAAGGGTCGTAAAGATGACTTAAAATAAGAAAAATAAGCTAAAAATCAAGATATAAGCTGCCGTTTAATATGTTTTTCAATTAGAATTTTTTTCTCAACAATTGTCATTTTTATTGATCAAACAGGAAGTGAGATTTCTTGACGGAAATTAATAAGATCTTTTAATTTTTATAATGAACATACATTTGTCTAGTTATGTCAAGCTCTAAAATATTTAACTGTGTAGAAATAGCTTAGAGATTGCACGAAAGACATTTCTAATGTTAGAAAAGATTTCTATTTCAAATGAACGCTGCTCTTCTGAACTTTCTGTTCATCTGTGAATCCTGAAAAATAAAATGCATCACGGTTTCCACAAAAATAGTGTGCAGCACAACTGTTTTCAACATTGATAATAATCAGAAATATTTCTTGAGCAGCAAATTATACTGATTTCTGAAGATCATGTGACACTGAAGACTGGAGGAATGATGCTGAAAATACAGCTGCGCATCACAGAAATACATTACAGTTTAACACATATTCACATAGAAACAGCTGTTTTACATTCTAATAATATTTCACAATTTTTACTGCATTTTTGACCAAATAAATGCAGCCCTGGTGAGCAGAAGAGACTTGACATCCCAGAGATTCAGATGACCAGCAGTCAGTGTTAAAGACAAACGGCCAGCAGGTCAAAAACCTGACCTGAAACAAACACATGAAATACAGACACCAGAACATTTAAATATCATATAACCGCATATTTGAGGATGAGGAAATCAAACCAATAAACCCAGCAACAGAGAACGTTCTCAGTTTAAATAATAACATATATAGAAGGTGCACAGTGTCATTCACACAAATGCTAAACACCATCATGGTAACACACACGAAACAGAAATAATGCAATAAACATTCATTTAACAACATTAGGTGTAACACACAACCCTAATATACACAACTGATAAGAAAAAACTAATTAGAAAACAGTTATTTCAACAAAAAAAACATCAAATTTGAAATGTAACGCAGGGAATTCTGGGAATGTCAATTTACGGTTATTCACTGTAAATTATACGGTCTTTTTCACTTCCAAAAACGGTATACTACCATAAAATTAATGTCCAATACAGTTTTTCACCGTGTATAGCAGGGAATTTACCGTTAACCATTTAACAGGATTTTACTGTAGCATTTTTACAGTCTTTTACCGTTAAATTCACGGTCATTTTTTACAGTATTGCCCTCCTCAGCTCGTAGAAAAGCTGTTTGTGATGAGCTTTGGTTCATCGTGTGACTTTCTCATCACCAGCAGTTTCTGGTGGTTATCAGTGCATTACAATGGTTCAAAATGGATATTAACACTTCAATATGTTGGTTTATTAACATTACATCAGTTAATGAAATACGGTATTTTACTGTGAATTTAAGTTAAGTCTGTAAAACCTAAAATGTTGCGACCATATTTTTTACGGTGAAGTTCTGGCAACCACAGCTGCCGGTATTTTACCGTAATTTTCACAGATTTTTTTTTACAGTGTACACATGGTTTCAAAAGTATCAATAGGTCAAACATAAACACTTTTAGACTCTACTGAAATGTTGTTCTTTAAATACTTTCAATGCATTTTTTCCCCCAAACCAGTTAAGCACAAAGCTTTCCCGGACAGGTGACTGTGTGGCTGAGCTGACCAATGAAATCAGGTTTGCAATGAACAAAAATCACATGCAATTTAGATTGAGTTTGGTTAGGTTTAGTAATGCAGTAATTCATGTTTCTGGCAGGTAAAAGAGCTAAAAACATCTCCGCCTGAAGGCTTATGGGCTCTGATCGACTGCTTTGACACATTAGACAGTCGTTTGTGATAAATGTGATCACTGTGCTATTAATAATCAGTATCCATGGCAACAAAGATCCCAAATATAGCCGTGATCAATCAGCTTTACTTCAGAGGAGAAACTTACATTACGTCATCAAGTAAAGGTCATGTGATGTACTTGAACTTTCTGTGGATTTAACAAATTAAAATCAGTCCAATCTCAATCTACACTGATGAGACCCTGCTGCCACACATTCATTCCTCCTTTAAAACACACACTTGGAATTTATTATTTGAATAGTCTGGCATCTGTAATTTATTACAGTATATCACTATGATTTTAGTTCATAATATTTTAATAATCCTAAAATGTTACTTTTAAATACTATTTAACAATGATTCAAAGGAATCAACTCAAACTTCGAATGTCGTTGTCATGAGATTCAACTAAATGAATCATAATAAATTCATCTGGGGAAAACATTTAATTTTTAGTCCAACATTGAATGTTTAATTTGTAGTTAAGATGTAAAAATACAGAGGAAAAAGTCCTAAGTGTGAGATAAAGTCGCAATTTATCTTTTTATTTTATTTTTTATTTTTTTATCTCATGGCAGAAATTGGCTTCCATAAGTATCTTTTTTAGTTTTGGTTTTTTTTTTTTTTTTTTTTTTTTTAAAAAAAATTAAAAAAAAAAAAAAAAAAAAAAAAAAAAAAAAAAATAAAATATAAATATTCAATTGAAAACTTAAATATTAGAAATGTTGCCTTGGCACCTAACTAAAATAAGACAGGTTAAGCACTAAAATTACAAAAACTAAAAATTTTAAATAAATTTGTTCTAAATAGAAATAGTGCATTAACAAAATTACTAAAACTAAAACGGATCTAAAATCTAAAAATTAAAGTAGTGTATAAATAATACTAAAATAACACTGTCAGACAAACAAGGAGACATACTGAGATTTATTAAAGAGACATACGAAACTAACTTTCTCATTGTGCATATTCACTCTTCTACTAGTGCTGGCATTTTCCAAACTAGACATTTGAAAATAATGTTTTTAAATAATTGTGGTGCTGAAATTGTGATGATCAAAAAGGAAATTGCAGCAATAGGCAGTTTTGTACCGTTCAAGCTGTCCTTTTTTTCTTATCTTTGTAAAAAGAAAAGACTTTAGCTCTACTACTTTGTAATAACTTTCTAATTACTTTGTAATACAAATATAATGCAATTGCATTAATTATTCAATTCAATTCAAGTTTATTTGTACAGCGCTTTTCACAATACAAATCATTGCAAAGCAACTTTACAGCAAATTAAGTTTCTACAATATTTAGTGGTAGCTTATCAGTGGTGACTGTCAGTAAATGTACATATGGCAGAAATGTATGGAAAAATCAATTAAAGACGTAATCAAACAGACGATGAACACTATTAACAGCAATTATTATATGATGCAATCAAACTTATAGCAAAATGTGGTAGTTCTGTATGTTGTTTCAGGGTTGGCATCATCTGAAGTCCAATGAGGGGTTGGCATCAACTCTTCTCAGGTGTTCTGGATACAGACTGAAGCTTGTGTAAATCCCAGTTATCCCAATCCCGTGGCAAAAACAGAGAAACAAATAGAGACATAATTAGCATAGCTGCTGTTCCAACCAAGCAAAATGTATTTGTTTAATCCAAACTAAAGAATAATAATGTGAATTTGATCAGATATAACTGCAGTACAAGATTATGATATGCATGATTTGAATGCTTGGCCAAAGAGATGTGTATTTAATCTAGATTTAAACAGAGAGAGTGTGTCTGAACCCC
>NW_015505678.1:684161-689830 GCF_001515645.1 Sinocyclocheilus grahami
AATTTACGGTTATTCACTGTAAATTATACGGTCTTTTTCACTTCCAAAAACGGTATACTACCATAAAATTAATGTCCAATACAGTTTTTCACCGTGTATAGCAGGGAATTTACCGTTAACCATTTAACAGGATTTTACTGTAGCATTTTTACAGTCTTTTACCGTTAAATTCACGGCCATTTTTTACAGTATTGCCCTCCTCAGCTCGTAGAAAAGCTGTTTGTGATGAGCTTTGGTTCATCGTGTGACTTTCTCATCACCAGCAGTTTCTGGTGGTTATCAGTGCATTACAATGGTTCAAAATGGATATTAACACTTCAATATGTTGGTTTATTAACATTACATCAGTTAATGAAATACGGTATTTTACTGTGAATTTAAGTTAAGTCTGTAAAACCTAAAATGTTGCGACCATATTTTTTACGGTGAAGTTCTGGCAACCACAGCTGCCGGTATTTTACCGTAATTTTCACAGATTTTTTTTTACAGTGTACACATGGTTTCAAAAGTATCAATAGGTCAAACATAAACACTTTTAGACTCTACTGAAATGTTGTTCTTTAAATACTTTCAATGCATTTTTTCCCCCAAACCAGTTAAGCACAAAGCTTTCCCGGACAGGTGACTGTGTGGCTGAGCTGACCAATGAAATCAGGTTTGCAATGAACAAAAATCACATGCAATTTAGATTGAGTTTGGTTAGGTTTAGTAATGCAGTAATTCATGTTTCTGGCAGGTAAAAGAGCTAAAAACATCTCCGCCTGAAGGCTTATGGGCTCTGATCGACTGCTTTGACACATTAGACAGTCGTTTGTGATAAATGTGATCACTGTGCTATTAATAATCAGTATCCATGGCAACAAAGATCCCAAATATAGCCGTGATCAATCAGCTTTACTTCAGAGGAGAAACTTACATTACGTCATCAAGTAAAGGTCATGTGATGTACTTGAACTTTCTGTGGATTTAACAAATTAAAATCAGTCCAATCTCAATCTACACTGATGAGACCCTGCTGCCACACATTCATTCCTCCTTTAAAACACACACTTGGAATTTATTATTTGAATAGTCTGGCATCTGTAATTTATTACAGTATATCACTATGATTTTAGTTCATAATATTTTAATAATCCTAAAATGTTACTTTTAAATACTATTTAACAATGATTCAAAGGAATCAACTCAAACTTCGAATGTCGTTGTCATGAGATTCAACTAAATGAATCATAATAAATTCATCTGGGGAAAACATTTAATTTTTAGTCCAACATTGAATGTTTAATTTGTAGTTAAGATGTAAAAATACAGAGGAAAAAGTCCTAAGTGTGAGATAAAGTCGCAATTTATCTTTTTATTTTATTTTTTATTTTTTTATCTCATGGCAGAAATTGGCTTCCATAAGTATCTTTTTTAGTTTTGGTTTTTTTTTTTTTTTTTTTTTTATAAATAAACTTAAATAAGAATAAAATAAACTTTTGTATTAAATGCTATTTCCATTTTTAGATTGCATACTTGTATTACATCAAGTTAAATAAAATGAAAATGAGAAATGTTTTTGAAAACATTTAACTTAAATTACAATTTAGCTGACATTTTAATTAAAGTAACAATTTTCTTTTTTCATGGTTTTAGTTTTAGTTATTGTTAACATACACTATGGTTAAAAAGTTGTGGTCACTGTTTTAAAGAAATCAATACTTTTATTAATCAAGGATGCATTAAATTGATCAAAAGTGACAGTTAAGACTTTTATAATGTTACAAAAGATTTCTATTTCAACTTGAACTTTCTATTCATCTGTGAATCTTGAAAAAATAAAATGTTTGGCATTTCCACAAAAATATTCGGCAGCGCAGCCGTTTACAAAATGAATAAAATACTCTAAAGGTGAGCTGGAAAGCTGAAATACATCAGAGTTGATCTTAGAAGTATAAAATATATACATATTTTTATGATTATTATATATATTTTTTTAAGTCTACCAGGGTTGGGATGGGTTCTAAATTTGCACAGTTGCTTTTTGTTTTATATTACTATTCCCAGAAAAATGCAATAAACAGTTATTAACAAAAAAAACCAAAAAACAAAAGAGCTGATCTCAGAAGGATGCTTCAGTGTTTTCAGTCTGAGAAACTCACCGGATTCACAGAAGACCATCAGAAGCTCATTCAGACTCGAGATGCTGCAGACACACAGAGGAACATGAATCAACATCACGGCTTTCATCAAACAACCCTCACAGCTACAATATCTGATCTACTGAACCATAAACCTTTCCTAAACAAAACAATGGCAAAACCTGAAGAAAACGGCATTTACCTGAGGCTGATGGGCTGATCTGCGGTGTTTCTGTGGGTTCACACGCGTGCACAGATAAATCCACACAAACACACGTGTAAACAGGTCTTTATTATTAAACCGAGTCCCTTTACAGCAGGTCATGAATATGCGCATCTGATCACGATTCACATGTTTATCTAGACAGACTGAATGTTTACCAATGCATTAAAACCATCTGGATTCATATGAAAACCACATCAACTTCATGCATTCACATCACTTCTGCAGATTTCAAACCTCAAATGCTGCGGTTATTAAATTCAATCAAATGAATTGGCACCACTTTATGATAAGCTTTATGATATATAAATATTAATAATAATTATTATTTATGTTTAGAGATATTTGTTTTTATTCTTAGTCATAAATGTAATTAAATATAATTTTTTTATTTAATACATTATTACAAAAAAATTAATCATTGGAATTTAGAATTTGAATAGTCTGGCATCTGTAATTTATTACAGTATATCACTATGATTTTAGTTAATATTTTAATAATGTTACTTTTAAATACTATTTAACAATGATTCAAAGGAATCGTCTCAAACTTCGAATGTCGTTGACATTAGATTCAACAAAATGAATCATCATAAATCAATCCGGGGAAAAAAATTGATTTTTTAGTCCTACGTTGAATGTTTAACTTGTAGTTAAGATGTTAATGCATTACTACAAAAATGTATTCATTGCAATTTATTTTAATAGTTAATAGCATCACTTATTACATAACTACACCATTTTAGTAAAACAATATTTTGATATTTATAAAATCTGACTTTTTAAAGCTTTAAGACGATTCAAAGGAATGATATGTAGACGTGTTGTATGAATATAATGCGTGAGTATTATATTCAGCCGTATGAAGAGGTCTCACAGCAGATGCAGTGATTTCTGATGATCTTTGAGAAGCTGATCCTCCAGCGCTGCGTATCTGAGCATCAGCGGCGTGTAAACCTGCAACCACACCAACAACACGCCAATGAGCAGCTCAAAACACACACAAGCTCTCAACACCTGCAGAACACTGCTTTTATCATCAGCTCTTTCAATATCACACAATAAAAGATCAACGCATCTGCATCTTCACCTGCTCATTTACACGACGGCTAAAGGTGAAGGGTCAGACTGCTGTTTTGTACTGTATTAGGTTTGTGTCGTGTCATCTGGGATTTATTTCCACCATATGCTGATGTATCGTCCAGTGTTGGACTTACAAACTCACAATGTGTCTGGATGCATTGTGATTCACACTGATATACGCTTAGAGACAAAATATGTAATAACGACAAACATGTTAGGGCCAGTAAGAAATATTTATAACCAGTAAATAACCAGTGAAGTAATTCGTCATTCACAGCTGTGGAAAAAGCCACATGAAATCAACCACAGACAGACAGACGGACGGACGGACGGAATTTATAGAGGCACATTAATGCAATATCGAAAAATGATCATATTGTCATCATTTACTCACTCCATATGACTTTCTTTCTTCTGTGGAAAACATGTCAAGCTCCAGATCATCTGAGCCTCGGAGCCTTTAATACAAACTACATCTTCAACATTCAGATCAACCGGATCATAATGCTTCGTGTTGAGCTGTCAAAGCCAAACTCATGCATAATAATGAAGTTCACAGAGCATGATGGGAAATTTCCTTCAGTTTGCCTTTAGCTAAATAGAGCTGTCAGTCTTTCAGCTGTGATCGGGAAGATGGTTCAAACGCTCCTGACAGGTAAACTGGACCGCCAGAAAAACAAGACGTAATATAAACGGTTCATTATAACAAATCATACTTGTATTTGACATATTAATTTTCCAGAAACAAAAAAAATCAAAATTTCCATAGAAGAGTGCATTGCACTATGCAAAATACTCTAACTTCTAGAACGTAAAAAACTTCCTCCACAGCTGGGTTTCTCAAACTGGGTGGGAATTGAAAAGTCAAAATAAATCATTAAAAAAAATTTTTTTAAATATATGATAATGCATTTTAAAACATTCAAAATATCCCCACCCCCAAAGGGATAAAATATTCTATTTATATATATATTTTGTTATTTAAATATAATGATAATGTAATGACTAAATTATAATTATTATAAAATTACTTAATTATAAGTGCATTAAAATAAAGAAAGAAATACATTTAAATAAATAACATTTTAAATGCAAACGAATTAAATTGCATGCATTTGAAAATAAATCATATGCGTTTAAAAAAAAATATTTAAAATGCACTTAAAAATAAATGTAAATGCATTAAAAAAAATGTTTAAATAAATTCAGATAGAAATAAATAAATATTCAAATGCATATAAATGTAAATGCAAATATATATATTCATTCATTTAAATGCAAATAAAACAAACAACCAAAAAACAGTTTCCGCAAAAATAAGAAATGACTAATAGCATGTATATGTGCAATGTTGCCTTTCGAGAAATGAGGCCGTGCACAACAGCACACTGGGGTTAATACTGGGGTCTAATGCATAATACACAGCAAGGAGGAAAGAAAATCATTTCGCTTGCATAAAATAAGTGCACACTAATTTCTGTCTGACATGAGGTGAAAAGTGTTCAAAACCATATGAACATTGAAGCGTTTAATGAAGACGCACGGACTCATGAAGCGGGTCAGAGATCAGCAGAGCGACGCGATCATGTGCAGCGTTCAGAAGATCAGAGCGACTGAGATCTGCGGTTTCACGCCATCAGTCAGACATATGAATCACTAAGCTTATATTTCTAGTCACCAGTAAAGAGAAGAGATGAGTTACTACATCAAACACTCATTCAACAGCTACATGGATTTATTCAACACACAAAACCGGTCTGAACTGAATCGTGATCTGAAGGCTCATGATCCCGATCTCGAGTTGAGGACTAATGAATATTAATACTGTTTAATGACTAATTATATTTTGGTTGTGAATAACTGCATGTCCTGATTTGAATCAGAGCTATAAAATAATAAAATGAATCTGATTTTGTCCTTTTTAGAGATTTTAAATCACATGTTATGAAATAGAGCAGCTCAGACAAATAAAATAAAAAATAAAAAATTAAATTAAATTAAAAAAATGTAAATAAAATAAAATAAATAAAAATAAAATACAATAAAATAAAATACAATAAAATAAATAAATAAAATTAAAAAAGCAGCTCAGACAAAAAAAATTTTTTTTTTAAATGATGTCCTTTTTAGAGATTTTAAAATCACATTCTAATTTTCATGTTATGGAATAGAGCAGCTCAGACAAATAAAATAAAATAAAATAAAAAGAGCAGCTAAGACAAATAAAATAAAATAAAATAAAA
>NW_015505678.1:690984-700925 GCF_001515645.1 Sinocyclocheilus grahami
AAATAAAATAAAATAAAATAAAATAAAATAAAATAAAATAAAATAAAATAAAATAAAATAAAATAAAATAAAATAAAATAAAATAAAATAAAATAAAATAAAATAAAATAAAATAAAATAAAATAAAATAAAATAAAATAAAATAAAATAAAATAAAATAAAATAAAATAAAATAAAATAAAATAAAATAAAATAAAATAAAATAAAATAAAATAAAATAAAAAAAGCAGCTCAGACAAAAAAATAAATAAAAAATGATGTTGTCCTTTTTAGAGATTTTAAAATCACATTCTAATTTTCATGTTATGGAATAGAGCAGCTCAGACAAATAAAATATCTATCAACTTTTTAAAAAATGAATACATTTCAACTTAAACAATTTGTAACAATTTTCCTTTTTAGAGATTTTCACCATAAATCACAATTAATATTAATTAAATAATTAAATAAAACAAAATAAATAAATGCATCAACTTGTGGCGCTTTTTTGTCTTGATTTTCACTATAAATCACAATGCAAATGACATTTTATGGAAAAGAGCAGCTCAGACAAATGAAAATAAAATATTAGTATCGTTTAATGACATTGCAAATTATGTTTTGGCTCTGAATAACTATGTTTCACTATGAATCACGACTACAATAAACGGAACTAAAACACATGAAAACACTACGTAATGAAACTCAACTGAAATGCAATGAACTGCAATATGTTCCTACATAAAAAGGAACGTCAGTGATGAAATCAAGGAATCACTGAATCGTTTTGTAATCGATTCTTTGAAACAAACCTGTAAAAGAAAGCGATTCACAGACATCAGTACATCACAATTTACTCTGCGAAGGATTTATCTTTGATGTTATGCACAGTAACGTCACCAGCGTGAGACGGAGTTTTGTGTTTTGTGTTTTAGAGAGGAATATGAATTGTGATATTGTGTATCTGTACCTCTTGCGCTCCCGGCGCGGGTCGGACGGCCAGCTGCGGTTCTGGAGCGTTTCTGAGCGTCTCTGTGAAAGATGCTCCTGCGTCTGCCTCCAGACCTGCAGAAACACACATTCAGTCATACAGCGTCACTGAAGAAACACAGAACCAGCTCAGTTCAGGATCACAGCTCCGCTACACTCTTACAAATAAAGCTGCTTCACAGTGAGGCCACAGAAGAACCTTTTTGTCTGAATGGGTCCATAAAGAGCCTTTAACATCTGAAGAACCTTTCGGTTTCACTAAAGCTTCTTTGTGGCGAAAGAAGGTTCTTCAGATTATAAAAAGGCTTTAAAGAACCTTTGACTGAACGGTTCTGTGGAACCAAAAATGGTTCTATGGCATTGCTGTGAAGCACCTTTATTTTTAAGAGTGTACATATTACAAACATTTGTGTTTCATAAAGAGCTAAAGGGATAATATAAATTAAAATTCTGTCATCATGGACTCGCTCTCATGCCAAATGCCATGTTTTTCAGTGCGTCAGGTCACTTTTGTTGTACTTTTATGGTGCTTATTTTGTCCTTTTTAGAGAATTTAACTATAAATCGCAAACAAAGTTTCATTTTATGGAATAGAGCAGCTCAGACAAAATGAATCAATCTTCTTTTTTGTGTTCTTCTTAGAGCTTTTAATTATAAATCCCAATCGAAATTCCATTTATTACTAAGTAATAAACTTATCATCAATCACAACTTCAAGGTTTCTGGCTGTTTTTGAAGGAGTTATGGTTGAGGAGCCTAACTGGATGGTGAAATTGTGATAAAGTGATGGGTTTGTTGAAACCACAAGCAGTTCTGTCTTAGCCAGGTTGAGTTGAAGGTGATGGTCCGTCATCCAACAAGAAATGTCTGTTAGACAAGCTGAGATGCGAGCAGCTATCGTAGGATCATCAGGATGGAATGAGAGGTAGAGTTGAGTGTCATCAGCATAGCAGTGATATGAAAAGCCATGTTTCTGAATGACAGAACCTAGTGATGCCATGTAGACAGAGAAGAGAAGTGGTCTAAGTACTGAGCCCTGAGGCACCCCAGTAGCTAGATGTTACGACTTGGACACCTCACCACTCCAAGATACCTTGAAGGACCTATCTGAGAGATAAGACTCAAACTAATACTGGGGTCTAATGCATAATATACAGTAAGGAGGAAAGAAAATCATTTCCCTTGCATAAAACTTTTATGGTGCTTATTTTGTCCTTTTTAGAGAATTTAACTATAAATCGCAATCAAAGTTTCATTTTATGGAATAGAGCAGCTCAGACAAAATGAATCAATCTTCTTTTTTGTGTTCTTCTTAGAGCTTTTAATTATAAATCCCAATCGAAATTCCATTTATAGAATAGAGCAGCTTAGATGAATAAAATAAATGTAAAAATAAAATAAAATTATAGAAAATATAATTTTTTATTAATCCATTTTAAAGCTTTTAACTATAAATCATTTTATAGAACAGATCAGGTCTGACAAATACAATTATTTAGATAAATAAGAAATTATTTAAATGAATAAATACATTCATTAGTTAAAAAAATATTTTTTGACTATGTTAATTTTAACTATAAACTTACTTATAAAAAGTACTATAAAGTACTTATAAAAAAGAGCAGCTTAGACCAAAATAAATAAATAAATAAAACCTTTATGGTGCTTTTTTGTCTTTTTTATTTTTTTATTTTTTAGAGCTTTTAACAATAAATCCCCATATAATTTTTAATTCAAACGAAGAAGTGTTAATGAAGAAAGTCGTACAAATTTTTAGCACCAGCTCATTAAAAAAAATGTTGACTGGAGAAATCCATAATTCTCTGACCTTTATAAATCCAGATGTCTCATTAAGAATATCTTCCACTTCTCCACTGGGAACTTTGGTTTCAGATATAAAGTGCATTTCTTTGAAATCAAAGTACTCGATGAACCCAAAGACCGCATGTGACGCATTGGTTTCTTCCACTAACGCTCATAACGTAGATAAGAAAGTTCTGGGTCTAACACACAGTTTTGGTGTGACGGTGATCAGAAAGAAATGTTTTCTGCGGGTCAGTGATGCTGTACCGTCCGTCTCTATGGAAACGGGTGGCAATTCCAGCAAAAGGGATGAAGCCAATCCGTGTCTGTTCTACCAATTAACAGCAGCTCGTCGTCAGGATTAATGATCAATAAGAATCATCAGTAAACCCTTCAGAAAGCCACTCTCCACGGCTGTTAAAGAAAGGGCCCTGAGCTTTAACCAATGCTGATATGAAGCAGAAAGTCCTCATCAGGCTGTGATTAAAGCCTCACCCGCTTGTTTGATTCTGACGGGACACGAGCCTCTCCATCATATTCTCCTGATCAGACCCATGCGTCTCACACACTCACAGCACACACACATCGATGCGGATCGAGCAGGAGACGCTGGCGCTGAACTGAAGTACAGACAGTTATACAGAGATCCTGGATGGCAAATATCCCAAGCATCGCTTCGGTCCTGCTAATAACCGTCTAGGGTGCCAAATATAAAATAAAGTCAACAAAACAGCTCTATCTTGCCAGATTTACATAAATAATATTTTTGTCTAATTTTTTCATGCATTTCATTTGTCTAAACGTAAATAGTAAATCTAACTTTAAATCAAAATATAAAATATAAACAAAAAAACTAAGAAAATTCAAGGCAAATTTTGCAGATTTACCTAAATAAAAATGTTTTTAAATTCAAATTTCATACATCATAGTCTTAAGTATTTTCCATGCATTATAGTAGTTATATGTAATGAATAAAAAAAAATAAAAAATATTACTTCTAAATCTTAAGCCAATTTTTGTCCAAATGTAAATGTTAAATCTAAACAAATCTTTAAATTTTTAAACCAAACACCTTTACAAATAATTTTTTTTTTTAAATTAAAATAAATATAAATCAAATAAAACATATTACATCGATGCGCCGTGTTGATCAACATACAGATTTACAAATATTTAAATTAAAATGTAAATTACATGCACGTTAAATATGCTAATAGTTTACTTAGTCATTAAAATATATAAAAATGAGACATCTGAAACTGCATTATCTTACTTAATGTGAATCTGGCTTATCTAGTAGATCTAGCGGTATCATGTAAACAAATGTTAAAGTGCCCCTAAATTTTTTAAATTTTGCATTTCATGCAGTGTGCAACACAGCCCTAAGTGAATGAAAACATCCTGCAAAGTTTTACATCTGAGCGTGCACCGTGTATAAAGTTATTGTCTCTCAACAGAAAGAGTCGACTCAGAGTTATTTAAACGAGTCGTTTTTAAAACGAATCCCAAGCCGTTTCATCTTGAGGTCAACATGAAACATTAGCATATTGCCCGCCCACTTATTAGTCTTTTCTGTTGGTCTGAATAGTAGTAGTAGTAGTAGTAGTATCTAGTAGATCTAGCGGTATCATGTAAACAAATGTTAAAGTGCCCCTAAATTTTTTAAATTTTGCATTTCATGCAGTGTGCAACACAGCCCTAAGTGAATGAAAACATCCTGCAAAGTTTTACATCTGAGCGTGCACCGTGTATAAAGTTATTGTCTCTCAACAGAAAGAGTCGACTCAGAGTTATTTAAACGAGTCGTTTTTAAAATGAATCCCAAGCCGTTTCATCTTGAGGTCAACATGAAACATTAGCATATTGCCCGCCCACTTATTAGTCTTTTCTGTTGGTCTGAATAGTAGTAGTAGTAGTAGTAGTAGTATACTTTATTGTCCTCAAGAGGAAAATTGTTATGGACTACATGTTGCTGCAGACATATAATAAACATAAAAAAAAATAAAACAAAATGAAATGAAAATGCAAATTCATTCTTTGCCACTAGGTGCCACTTTTGGAGCGTAAAAATAGCGGTTTCCCTGGTATCGCTGTACACAAAGCAGCACTGCGCTCACAAACACTGCTTTATCAGGCATTACAGGCGAGATCCAATCGACCAATCACAGCAGATTAGCGTCACGCAAAGCAGGGGTTTGGAAGAATGAATCGTTGAGCGACTCATTTGGGAGTCGTTGAGCAAGTAAGATAAAAAATAAATGCATATTATAAGACAATGAAAGTGTTTTTTTTAGCTTGCATGCATGTCGACCTGTTGTCCGGGACTCCCAAAACCAAAACATTAACCTTTCATAACCCATAATAGGGGCACTTTAATAGTTGGTCTCTATGGGTCTCCACAGGAGCAGAATTATCAGATAATATTATTATTATTCTTACCATGTAAGGCTCTGTAAGCGCAGCCCAGACAGGCCGAGTTTGTCACGTCGATGGTGTAAACCGGAGCGCTGAAGACGTCAGACAGAACCTGCAGCGTTGAGAAGATGAATGAGCATTACATTAATCAAGACATTTCAAAATCATTTGAGAAGCATGCACATGTGTTGGTTTTGTAAAAACATTTAAAAATAAATATGAAAAATGCTAATTTTCGGTCATTATACTTGGATAAATAATGTAATTTTGTTCCCAATGTCAAATGCAAATATTAAATATTTAAAATAAAAAAATTAAGTACACTTGCATATAAAATCTTAACTCAGTTTTTTCCAAATATAAATGCAAATATGAAATCTTTAAAATAAAAATAAATGTACATAAGCATAAGTCTTGAATCTAACATGCAAATATAAAAAATTTAAAGATTTAAAATTTACATTTAATGTGTTAATAGTTTTAATTTACATTTGTAAAAATGAGACATTTGAAACGGCGCAATACAAAAAAAATGATTTTCTTCCTTAGATATTTATGCTAGAAAACAAGACAAAAATACTAAGAATTCTTGAATCATTTTAAAATATCTTAATTTGTTCAGAAAATAAAATATCTTAAGTCATTTGATCAAAATCATGTTAGTTTTTGCTTAAAACAAGCAAAAATGTCTGCCAATGGGGCAAGAAAAATAAACTTGTTTAGCCTTCGAATTAAGATAACTTTTCTTACCTCATTAGCAGATATTTGTGCTTGTTTTAAGCAAAAGCTTACAACATTTTTATAATTTCTTCAGAAAACAAGACTTAATAGCTTAAGTCATTTTACTTGTCAAGTAAATGCATCTTGGTTCGCGAATGTTTAGACATTTATACTAGAAAACTAGACAAAAATACTAAGAAAATCATTTATATAAATCTGGCAAAACACAGCGTTGTAAAGGACAATACCTGTAAAATGTCCTTGTTGGATGACGCTCCTCCTGTGGCCAGCACTCGTGTACCAGCAACTATAAAACAGATTAATTCATGTTATACTGTATATCATCATAAACCACACTTACTGAGACACAGCCCCTGTGACAACTAGCCCCGGCCTACCCTACAATAACAGAGGAGCTGCGAGCTGATCTCTCTATGCATGTGTTTGTATGATCCCACGCCAGACATCAAACATGCTAACGCTGCCATCAGGCCGCAGTGAGACATAAAACATTATGTTATGCTAATTAAAGCATAATTCAGGCTGCATGAAGCATAAAAACAAATGTTACTCAATAAAACGGCACATAAATAGGAAAATCATAAAATTATTGCACTTGTAAAATTCATCACGATGAACAGATTTATGATCAGTAAACAGCATCTTAATAAAAGCATGAACCTGATAATCAGCTATAAATTAAATAACATTTAAATTAAATCCCATGCATGCAAAATAGCACGATTTTAAAAAGCAAGCAAGAAATGCAAGAAAGAAAGAACATTTAAAAAACATAAAATTCAAATATTTCCACATGGTTCAATAAATATATAAACACATTTAAATAAGTGCATACACACATACGTTTTATATTTAAAAAAGTAAGAAATAAAGAAACAAAGTTATTAAATTAAAAAAAAAATATTAAATTAAAAATGCAAACGTCTAACTGCATTCCATTCATTATAGTTTAAGAAGAAATATAAAAACTAAATTAAAACTAAAATAATAATAATAATATATAAATGTTAATATATCTAAACGTAGATATAAATATATTAAACATAACTTTACAACTTCAAGCACTTGGGAAATAGTCAAATTAAAGCAAGCAAGAAAGATGCACATCAATTAAAAAAATACATGTAAATCTTACTTATAAATGCAAATATGCATCATTTAAATATTAATTAGTCATGCCTCCCATTTGGATTTTTAATTAACATTCTGAACATTCGAATTTGCATTGAGGGTTTATTATATTAAGATTTATACATTTTTTAAATATTCATTAAGGAATAAATGTTATTTGATACTGAAATGCATTACAGATATTCAACAGAGTGAATAATTCCAGTATCAATATCCTAAGACCTCCGCCCAAATGAGTCGGAATAAACAGTGTGAGGGGTGTGGCCTTCATCATCATCATCATCATCATCATCATCATCTTATTATAGGGATATATTGCAAAGCACATGTATAATCAGGAGAGAGAGAATCAAAGACGGTTGTGTGGCTGTTAAATGCTGAGTAATGTAAATGTGTGACGCATTGAGACGCAGCCGTGCATCAGTCCTGCATCATCCAGATGTTTGTGTTGACTACAGAAGAGTGCATTACTAATGAGTATTGATGGAGCATAAACCCTGACCTTCACTCAGCAGGTGCAACCCTAAAGTTTGGGCTAAGATGTTTTTTGTTTTTTTTTGAAAGAAGTCTCTTCTGTTCAGCAAGGCTGCATTTATTTGATCAAAAATACACTGAAAAAATGTGAAATAATATTACAAGTTAAAACAGCTGTTTTCTGTGTGAATATGTGTTAAACTGTAATGTATTTCTGTGATGCGCAGCTGTATTTTCAGCATCATTACTCCAGTCTTCAGTGTCACATGATCTTCAGAAATCAGTATAATATGCTGATCTGCTGCTCGAGAAACATTTCTGATTATTATCAATGTTGAACACAGTCGTGCTGCATGATATTTCTGTGGAAACTGTGATGCATTTTATTTTTCAAGATTCACAGATGAACAGAAAGTTCAAAAGAACAGCATTTATTTGAAATAGAAATATTTTTATAATTTATAATATGTAAAATAAAGCAATAATCCCCGTGAAGCCGTGGTTCACATCGTGCCTAACAACGCCCCTTTATTGGATTATTGCTTTATTTTACATAATATAATTTATAAAAATATTTCTACTTCAAATAAATGCTGTTATTTTGGACTTCAAACTTTTGAGAAAATATATAATTTTATAATTTTAATGAATATATTTTTAAAGATAGAAACACATTTGCATTTACATGAATGCAATAGATGGATTTTTTCTGTATTTGTGTAACATTGTTTTAATAATAATGATGATGATGATACAGCGTATGAATAATGAATACAGCGCATGAGAACGGTTCCTAGCCTGTTTTTATTTGAGCTCCATGAAATGATGCATATAGGAGCGTTCTGTTGCTTACAGACATGTTACAGAAGGCAGTTAATGATTTTACTTAATGAAAGCATTAATACATATTTTTGATTTTAATATTTCAAGCGCAACACAAACTCGTACAGCAGCTGTAGTGCACTTGCTGAGCTAATACAGACGACTGGCCTGGAGGAACAGCACTAATGATCGAGACACCAGACACTCACTGATCTTGTAGCCCAGTTTTTCTGCATGAACTCGTTTGGCCAGGAACTGTCCTTCAATCAGAGCTCGGATTTCCATCTCGTGCTCAAACGAGGCGACCTGAGCGAGAGCGAACACAGACGCCAGCCGCCCATCAGGACGAGAACAGAACCAAAACACAAGGTTTTACAGATAAGACCTGACTTTCTAGTTCTTTAGAAACACTGTGTGCTGCTGGTGCTTAAAACAAACCAAACTCCAAAACACTAAAGAAATCATCAAGAACATTTGTATAATAGAATATAATATAATGTAGAGTTAATCAAATGAAGCTTGTTTTTAAGACCATTAAGATTTTTTGACTCCGACATTATTTTCATGATAATTAACTCACATTAGTGTAATGCAAAAAAATAAATAACAAATAAATAAATAATAAATATTCTATTCTTTATTTAAAATATTTAAACGTTTACTTTATATTTTATAGAAATTATAATACTGATTTAAATTAAAAACAACTGTAATACATGTATTTTTTTTGTAAAAGTAATAAACAAATATTATTTATTAAATAAAAAGATATATATAAAATTGTATAAAATAAAAAAATATATATATATATAATTAATTGACTTCCTTATATCTCTATTATATTTTATTTATTATTATGGAAACAAAAATTAAGTAAAACAGTGACGAGAGTGAGATTTTGTTGCATTAAAGAGAATCTGAATAATGTACTTAATTGTCAGTAATGTAATCATTCACAACTAACGGTCTTAAAATAAGTTTTTTTTTAAAAACTTACAAATTTGGGGTGAAATGTGACCTGAAAATGTTTTCGTAAAAATGGTTCTTGAAATAAACAGAACCACAAAAGATCTGAATTTAAAACTACACTGAGGTGTATTTTTCTGCGCAGTTGTTCAGGGTAAAAACGATGTAAATATCACAGAAAGAGCGCGATCACTGGTGGTGGATCTGCTGGAGGGTTAATGAGCGTCTTATGGCAGGTGAACCGAACCGTGACCCAATTAGCACAAATTAAGCAATTATCTAATCAGAGGCAGTATTTGCAAACCTGTTCAGCCGCAGTTAAACGAAGCTGAAAAGGGCAAATCAATCAGTGCGTCTCGTTTACAGCAACTCACCCTTTGACCTTCAGCGTTAAACCTGTGAACACCGGCGAAGGGAGGAGTGATCTCCATCACATCAAAATACACGCCTGAAACAGACACGCGCGCGCACACACACACACACTCACTCACTCACTCACTCACACAGACAGACACACACTCACACACTCACTCACAGACACACACACAGACAGACAGACAGACACACTCACAGACAGACACACTCACAGACAGACAGACACACACACACACACACACACA
>NW_015505678.1:701004-701427 GCF_001515645.1 Sinocyclocheilus grahami
GCAGATCAATCAGTGCGTCTCGTTTACAGCAACTCACCCTTTGACCTTCAGCGTTAAACCTGTGAACACCGGCGAAGGGAGGAGTGATCTCCATCACATCAAAATACACGCCTGAAACAGACACGCGCGCGCACACACACACACACTCACTCACTCACTCACTCACACAGACAGACACACACTCACACACTCACTCACAGACACACACACAGACAGACAGACAGACACACTCCTCACACAGAAGCACAGACACTCACACAGAAGCACAGACTCACAGACACTCACACAGACACAGACACACACACAGACACACACAGACAGACACACACACTCACACAGACTCACAGACACTCACACACAGACAGACACACACACTCACTCACACAGACAGACACACACACACACACAGACTCACACACTCAC
>NW_015505678.1:701553-708495 GCF_001515645.1 Sinocyclocheilus grahami
ACTTAACTTAATCTTCTAGTTGGTAAAATCTCACAGAGAAATGTCATATTTAACACCAAATTCTAGACAAAAAAATGATATAAAAATTACGGTAAGAAAATATAGAATTTAATTTCAATTATATAAATACATAAAAGAAATTGAAGCCTCTTTTTAGGACCGTTAAAAACATTAACCCCTAATTTCCCATTAGTGTAATGAAATCAGATGCTTTACTTACACTTTTTGTAATTTTCTCTAAACTAATATAAATTTTATATTAAATTAGAATAAATCGAAGTACAACAAACAATTTACAAACATTTAAAATTTTCTTTATTAGCTTTATATTTATCTAATTTTTCTCGTTATACATTAATGAAAATTAATACATTCAAAGCACAAGATCAAACACTGAAGTAGCAGATCAATATGTATAAGCTATTATTAGACAATAGACAATTAATTAATTATAGTTCAAACCAAAAGAAAAAGAAAGATTATCCTCAATTTCTTATTACTGTAATGTGTTCAGATTTTTCATGACTCACGATAAATAAAAAATAAAAAAAATGACTATGATGATTTTTATTTAGATCTGAATAAATTAAATGCAATGCAACAAATACTTTACAATGTTTTTGTTTACATAATGATAAAAATTAAAGACAGCATAAGTGTTTTATCTGAACTTATTTCACAGCAAAATAAAAATAAAAATATTTAATTATATTAAAACAATTTTAATATATTTTGCATAAATAAAATGAAAGCTTCATTGCCCTCAATTTCTTATTATTGTAATGCATTCAGATTTTTTTTATTTACACTATTACAATATAAATTAATATAATTGTTTTATTTATTTAAATCAGAATAAATTAAATTCAATATAAATACTTTTCATTAAAGTAAAAACACTTGAGGAAAATGAGCACAATGCAAAAAAGTCTTCATTTTCTTTACATTAAAAACAATTTCCTTGAATTATAATCAGTGAAATAACATCTTGACCATTTTTGTACGCATCTTGTAAGCATCACACACTCTCACATAGAAACACTCACACAGACAGACACTCTCAGACAGACAGACAGACAGACACTCACTCACACAGACACTCACTCAGACAGACACTCACTCACTCACACACAGACAGACAGACACTCACTCACTCACACACACAGACACAGATAGACAGACAGACACTCACTCACATTTACTTTTGCTTCAGCCTGAGGTTTATTCATTACACTTTTTGGTGTGAAAGGGCTTTTACATTTGAACTACATAGAACTTCTTATATTAAAAACAATCAAGCCCTGCTAATATTTAAAAAGTAACGCAAAAGTAACGTAACGCATTACTTTGCATAAAAAGTAACTAATTACGTTACTTAGTTACTTTTTATGCAGAGTAACGCAATATTATAATGCATTTCTTTTAAAAGTAACTTTCCCCAACACTGCCGGTAGCCGTGTGTGTTTTACCAGATCAAAGCCATGTGTGCGCTGCAGTCCACCGGGTTACAGAAGATGTGGCCCTCGACGCTGGGTCTGGGGCCCCGGATCCACAGGAAAACTGTATCGCTGGTGCCCAAACTCACCTGGAGAGACCAGAACACTACAGTCCATCACAAACTACTCCACAAACAACTAAGCCTCAGAAAATTTATATTTTAATTAATATTTATTATTTTGTTTATTATCATTTTATTAAATATACTAATATTTAATATTAATATTTTGGGTGAAAATAAAGTTAGAATGTTGCGATAATGTTTTATGGACCTTTAAATAACATTATTTTTAAAGTTTATTTTTAATATTCTAAGCCTCAGAAAATTTATATTTTAATTCATATAAATTAATATTTATTATTTTGTTTAAATTATTGGTTATTATCATTTTATTAAATATATTAATGTTTAATAATATTAAATATTAATTAAATATTTTTAATGTTTAAAATTAATAATATGTTACTTGAAAATTTTTTAAACATTCTAAGAATGTTAAAATGTCCAATTTTCTTGTCCTTATAATTTTATTTAAAGGTTCCTAAAATGTTTTTTGCAACATTCTACAAACTTTATTTTCACCCACGATATGTTTATTTGTAATATTCTAAGCAAATTAAAATGTCCAGTTTTATTTTCATAATTACAACATTATTCAAAGGTTACAAAAAGCATCTTACAACATTTATAACTTTTACTTTCACCCAAAATGTAACTTTATTTGAACGTTTATTTTTAATATTCTAAGAATTATTACTAACTTTTTTTTACCTAAAATAATGAATAAGAACGTTAAAATGTCCATTTTTCTTGTCGTTATTATAATTATATAAATGTTTCTTTAGCAACATTCTACTAACTCTATTTTCACCCAAAACTATAATGTTTATTTTGAACATTCTAAGAATTGGTGTCAGTAAGATTTTTAATGTTTTAGAAAGACGTCTCTTCTGCTTCATTTATTTGATCAAAAATACAGTAAAAATGTGAAATATTATTGTAATGTAAAACAGCTGTTTTCTATGTGAATATGTGTTAAACTGTAATGTATTTCTGTGATGCGCAGCTGTATTTTCAGCATCATTCCTCCAGTCTTCAGTGTCACATGATCTTCAGAAATCAGTATAATATGCTGATTTGCTGCTCGAGAAACATTTCTGATTATTATCAATGCTGAAAACAGTCGTGCTGCACAATATTTCTGTGGAAACTGTGATGCATTTTATTTTTCAGGATTCACAGATGAACAGAAAGTTCAGAAGAACAGCATTTATTTGAAACAGAAACATTTTGTGACATTATACATGTCTTTACTGTCGCTTTTGAACAATTCAATATGTCCTTGATTAATAAAAGTGTTTTTGCATTTTTACATGCGTATTAAAAAGTCACTCACCGCTAGATCTCCTTCCCGTAGCCTCATACCAGCCAGAGATCCTGAAACCAAAAACATATCGGCTCATTAAATCAGACAAATAAAACCGTCTCCAGAGAGGAAGTCTGGAAGGATGTCAGAAAGCTAATAAAGATGTCTCTGATATTATGAAAGGCAAAGAAAAGGTTTTGGAAGAGGCTGTTACTGCTGAACACACAGTTACAGACATGTTCTCATCTGCGACTCGCTGGAGTTTAACGGCAGCCGGTCAGCGGTGATGCTGATGGCCTTGCAGGAAAAAACATTCAATAAATCACCTGCTAACAGGAGCTTCAGCAGCCGAGAAAAATGAGCCCTGAATACTAATATCAACACATCACGAAAACCCATTTCAGCAAAATGGAAACGACTAACTTCGTCAACTGGAATGCATCATCGTCATTTTTTAGCAGTTTCATAAAACATGGTCTCCTCCTACAAGAATAAATTACAAAGCTCTCACCACATCAGCTCATCTGCTGTCCTGAGTCTTAAAATTATCCATTTAAATGTATTATATTTTGAATTAATTAAAATTAACATGTATATATTCAAAATATACTTTACAAAAAAAAACAATTACTTAATTTTATAATAATTATTAAAAATTATTATTACTATTATTAACAAATATTTTATATAATATAAAATAAAATGTGAATTTATTCATTATTAATTGTATATAACCCATAGAATTATATTATGTTATAATTTATATAAATTTAAAAAAAAAATACATACATATACTTGCCGTTCATTTTTATAAAACTATATTTATCTAAAGTATTATTTTAAATAAAAAGTTTACTTAATTTACTTTACACATACATGCATATTTGCTATATTTTATACTTTATAAAAAATATACTATAACATTTTTAAAAGTTTTTGGTATTGTAAATTCTATAAATTATTACAAATGTATATAAATTCTATACATTTATATGTATGTGTGTGTGAGTGAGTGTGTGAGAGTGAGCGTATGTGAGTGTGTGCAAGAGAGAGTGTGTGTGTGTGTGTGTGAGTGAGTGAGTGAGAGCGTGTGCAAGTGTGTGTTTGCGTGCGAGTGCGTGTGTGTGTGCGCGCGCGAGAGTGTGTGTGTGTGTGTGAATATATATAGGTGTGTGTGTGTGTGTGCGCGTGCGAGAGTGTGTGTGTGTGTGTGTGTGTGTGTGAGAGCGTGTGCAAGTGTGTGTTTGCGTGCGAGTGCGTGTATATATATATAGGTGTCTGTGTGTGTGTGTGTGTGCGCGCGAGAGTGTGTGTGTGAATATATATAGGTGTGTGTGTGTGTGCGCGTGCGAGAGTGTGTGTGTGTGTGAGAGAGCGTGTGCAAGTGTGTGTTTGCGTGCGAGTGCATGTGTGAATATATATAGGTGTGTGTGTGTGTGTTTATATATACTTTAAATAAAAATAAATGCTGGCATTCTGATTTTCCCATTTCATACATTTGCATGTAATAAGATGGAAGTCCTTAAACATTATCCACATTAAGCTGATCTTTAACACTCTTGTTTTTATATGTTAATCAGCAATGTAATTTTAATTAAGTGCTTTTCTTTATTTCAAGGTAAAGAAGTGGTTCTTGGATGCTGCTGAGGAGAGACTCGGGATGCTTCTTTATGGTGTGTGTGTGTGTGAATATATATAGGTGTGTGTGTGTGTGTGCGAGTGTGTGCGAGAGTGTGTGCGCGCGCGAGTGAGTGTGTGAGAGTGAGTGTGTGCGAGAGTGTGTGTGTGTGTGTGAACGAGTGTGTGCGTGCGAGTGCGTGTGCGTGTGTGAATATACATATAGGTGTGTGTGTGTGTGTGTAAGTGTGAATGTATATATATATATTAGTTAATATAAATTGTTAATAACTGATATTAATTTAAATATACGCATGTATATGTACATACAGTATATATTGACTCAAAGCAAAGACTGCATTCGTGTGCTGCTGCTGCCATCTACAGTCAGTCAGATCTCAGCAGCGATAAGATGTAGAAAGACACTGTAAAACCACACATGCATCACCCGTTTGTTCAGTATAACATGTTCCTGCTCCATGCTTTAGACTGACAGTGACGGAAGCGCTTCGTTTACCAGGATTGTCTCCAGTGAAGGCCACCACGTTACAGCTCTCTGCAAACCCATAGCGTTCAGTGTAATACAGAGACACACAGCCCTGAACACACACAAACAATGAAGCAGTTCAGCTTACAGCGGAGGCTTGAGACTGATATTGTTACGAGTAAAAGAGTGTATTGCACCAGAACGGCTGTCGACGGCGTCAGGTCTCCGAGTCGCTCGGCTAACTGCGGCGCTGCGGCGTCCAGACAAACCCGGGACCACTGCTTCTCAAATATATCCATCAGATTCATCCCCGAGCCTTCATAGAAACACAAACACACGGCCAGTAAACACACATCAGACTGTGAGAGATTCAATGCAGTCTAGTTATAAAGACTTCAGGGACAGAGAGATGCTTCTGAAAGCTTCTTAATATTTCACACTGTAATATTCCAGCACCAGCATTATAATCTACAGTAGATGAATTTAAATATACATACATATTTTAAATGCGGAATTGGACATTGTATAGTATTACTTAATATAAACAAATATTTATCTAAATATACAAATATTATTTATAAAATATATACTAGAAAATATAAATTTATATAAATTGTATAAACTAATATATATATACTGTATTTATTAATACTTAGGTTGCAGTGTATATTATATCATATTTTAATTGTATATAATATTAATATATTATATTTTAATAGTATTATTATATTTATTATATGCAAATATTTTATTTAAAATATATACATAAGAATATTATTGATTTATATAAATTCTGTAATTTATTATAATACATACACATATATTATATATAAAATAAATATATACATATAAAAATTACAATTTCAATTATTTAAATACATATTAATATATACACATTATATAAAACATAATACAAAACAACACTTATTTTTATATAAAATGCATATATATTTATATAGAACTTATATTATAATTTATATTAATTTAAATATGTCTGTGTGAGCTTCAATGCAGTTTATTTACAAACACTTCAGATCTAGAGAGGAGCTTCTAAAAGCTTCTTAATTCACAGCTTAATATTTCAGCTCATAACGGACCGCAGACGTCATCTGATCACGGTTTTATAGAAAACCATGCGCAGGTTATTTATAATGCATCATTTCTTGACATTGCAAATGCGATCTGCGATCTGAGATCTGAGAGGGGAAGGAGCTGAAAGAACTGCAAGATCATATTTAGTGCAAAAAGACTGCTGAATGAAGTACCGTCGCTGTAGTCGATCGCAGCGTAATCGCCCAGAAACAGTGATGAAGCGAAGCTGCTGATCAGAGAGATTCTCTGAAAACCACACAGATCACAGTTATTACATTCACACGCTAATTAGTGCGGAGCTTTAATTACTGGCAGCCGACTCTTACAGTGTCTGACACGCACCAAACACTCATTCATTCATTCAGCAAAATAAACACAGGAATATATATATATATACACATATACAGCTGGTTTAACGACTTATATATGCATACATAATTACAATGAATATTTATATATTGTAAATTTAGTAAATGGTTTAGTCATTTATTATACATTTAAATTAATTTAAATATACATTTGTATTTTAATCTGACTTAAAGACCTCATAAAAGGGTTTGACAAGAAAAGTTTATTAGTGTTGATTAATTTCCTACTGAAATATGAATTTGGGATGGAAAATACCAAAGCACTCATTTCTTTTTATGTCTGAACTAAAAAAAAAAAATTTTTTTTAAATCATTGTTTTAAAATCTATAGTAATTGTTTAATTTTTTTTTATATTTTATATAAAATAGGTCAAGAAAATGTTAATGTTTTAATTTACATAAATTCTATATATTATTATAAATAAATATATATACATATATTTAATAATAATAATTTTATATAATTTTATTTATTACATAATATTCAATAATATTATAAGACAATATTTATACA
>NW_015505678.1:708505-709853 GCF_001515645.1 Sinocyclocheilus grahami
TTTATATAATTTTATTTTTATACATAATATTATATGACAATATTTATATATATATATAATATTACTAATTTATATCAATTTAAATATATACATATTTTAATTGCTGAACTGATCTTAAAGACTCCATGAAATGTTTTTTTGTTGATTTATTTTCTACTGAAATATTTTTTTTAATCAGCTTTTAGGTGATCTAGAGAGCATTGTATTGATCTGAGCGTTGAGTTTTACCTCCGTCTCACTGAACTCCTTCGGTTTCGAGTGATAAATCTTGGCAATCTGATTTCCAGTGAAGCGCTGGTGAGCAAATACACAAAACATTAAGAGACTGTGAACTTAGATGAATGTAATTACAGTACAGGACGGGGTTAAACGCACCTCGTACGCTCGTGAGCCGGTGATGTCTGCGAGGCGTTGAGCTCCTCCTACTGCCGTCTCCAGACACTGACACTGATCTGAAGTACTCGAGTCCATCCACACCGGACTGTCCCGCACCGCAAAACACTCCTGCACACACAACACACCGAGTATACAGATAGATATCAACACACAGAAGCAGTATGCATGCAATACAACTATACTATACTGTACTACAGAGTGTATTTTATGCTCCCACTTCCACAGGTGTGTGCATGATGTTATACATGTTTTCTGCTGCCCTGTTCAAGCAGATATCCATGAATCCGCTTCTGTCATACATCAGGTCAAGTATTAACCATTACCACTGGACGTTAGACCCTCGGCATCAGGACAGAGAGAAGGATCTCGGTTCAGAGAAGCTGATGTTGTGGTCACCTGTAACTGATGGTGTAGATGTTTCTGTGGGTCCAGCTGATTCAGGGTTCGTCTCGCACCCTTCCTCCAGAACACACTGCCATGTTGCTGAAACACACAGATGCATTAACATACAGACCCAAACTCAATCTGCAAGAACTCAATGCTACAGTGAAAACCCCATATGCCAAAAAAAAAAAAAACGTATATATATGATGTCTGCATCAAAAGAAATGTACAAAAGTGATTTTATGTCCATAGAAAGCACATTAAATGTAAGTAAAGTGTCTACTTTTAAGGTTTCAAATAAGTTTTTGGAGAATAAAATGTCAAAATTTGGTTGAAATAATGTTGCATCGTCATTCAGCGTAACACAATATTTATGTAAAAATTCAAACAACATGCTTACTGACCTGTACATATTAAAATATATAAAATAATAAGGGAGCATATTAAATTTTATTGTGTTTTAAATGAGTAAAAAGTCTTACTGACAAATGGGCAAAACCTAGGATCGTGGCACATTTTAAAAATTTAAAATTTCAACCAATTAGTATTTGGGGTGAAAGTAATTAGT
>NW_015505678.1:713704-717470 GCF_001515645.1 Sinocyclocheilus grahami
TCAAAGACGTTAAGATGTCTGCATCAAAAGAAATTTACAAAAGTGATTTTACGTCCAGAGAAAGCACATTAAATGTAAGTAAAGTGCATACTTTTAAGGTTTCAAATAAGTTTTTGGAGAATAAAATGTCAAAATTTGGTTGAAATAATGTTGCATCGTCATTCAGCGTAACACAATATTTATGTAAAAATTCAAACAACATGCTTACTGACCTGTACATATTAAAATATATAAAATAATAAGGGAGCATATTAAATTTTATTGTGTTTTAAATGAGTAAAAAGTCTTACTGACAAATGGGCAAAACCTAGGATCGTGGCACATTTTAAAAATTTAAAATTTCAACCAATTAGTATTTGGGGTGAAAGTAATTAGTATTTTAATATGTCATAAATTGATTTTTGTTGTAAATATGCCTGACAAGATTGTTACACTGAATGACATTTTAGTGGCTGTCTTCTGTAAATCAGGGGAAAATGTATATTTATTTTTTGCTCAGAAACACAAAATTGCAATTAAATTAAACAGAAAACTTTTTTTCGTCTTTGACCCATATACATATATATACACACATACATGCATATACACATATATATATATATATATAAATAGGTCTTACAAAAAAATTAAATTAAACAACTGTCTTCCCATAAATGTAAATTTTATAAACATTATAATCAAATTCGCCAAACTCTCAGCTATCAAACAGACTAGTAATAACAGCTCTATTTTACACATTTTACCAGGTTTAAAAATAATCCACAAAAAATTCCTCAGAAAATAAATGCTCAAAATTCACATTTAAAAAATACTGTTCCAAAAAAAAATATATATATTTTTTGATTTTTTGAAATCAACACAAACCACAATTCATTTCAGACAGTCAGAGCATATGCTAATACATAAATAATAATAAATAAATGTTAAAAGCACCTGTCCACTGCCTGAGATGGCTTTGACCCGAGAGAAATCAAAACCAGTGTTTCTCATTTTCTCCAGAAGAACATCCAGCGCCTGGAGTCAGACACATTAATAAATCCCATTAACAGCACCAAGACTGCTTAATTAATAAAGATATGAACTCATATAATTTCCATTTTATAAACCGGAATCATTATACATCAGACACTATGCACAGACACTTTATATACATATCTAGTCTTAAGCGGTGTTTTTTCTACAGGTATGGTGAATTATGAGAACAGATGAGATGAATGAGCTTTACCTTCACCCACATGAGCGCTGGAGACGTGACCGTCAGTTTATCTGCGTGGATATGAACTCCTCCATGAGTCCTGCCCAAAAACACAACCAGGATTGCCATTGACTAATGAAATGATAATTAGAGAATATCACAATTGTGAATTCCAGGTCTGGAAAACAATTTGAAACAAAGTCAATCAACGAATATAAGTTTTTTTAGTCATGCTCAGCCCCAAAAATGCTTTATTGGCTAGAAATTGCTCTTCATGAATTATTAAACATAACTCCTTATTCAAAAATAATTGGAATTACTTGACCAAAAGGTGTGGGAACCCTGTACAATGTAAATATAATATTATAATATGATATTGTACCTGAACTCGGGCAGCTCGCTGTCGAACTGGACGCTGTTTTGGTGAATCACCTCAAGATTTCCATCAACAGCGACAACTTTCAGCTTCAAAAATAAAAATCAGAACATTACAGCGTGTTTAAAACCATCTGTATCAGCTTCATTTACATTTATACAGGTATGTTTGCATTTGTCCACTCACATTTCATTCAGGCTCACATTAGAGCCCGACCGATATATAGTTTTGCCGATTTTATCGGCCGATATGAGCTTGTCGCCGATATATCGGTATCGGCGAATATGCCACCGATATGATTTTTTTTTTTACAGAACATATAACGCAGATAAAATGCTTGAAATGGTGTAATTATTTAGTTTGTCCAGCAGAGCGCGCTCCATTGTTTGCTACTGGCGACCTGGATGAAACGCTTTAAAGCTTAGTCTATGGAAAACCATTGAAACTTTGAATGGCCATATCTCTGTAACGGTGCGGCAGATCCACACCAAATTCACACCCTTCAGCTCGAGGAACCTTCTCGAACGCCGAATCGAGTGTACGTCTAGAGGCCCCCTTTCGAATGAGACCACCTCCGCGTGGATAGCCCCAGAGGTTCGGGAGTTACGGGTGGTTAAATTCGCGGTCCGGCGCCGACCGATCTAGCGATCCCGGGGGGCTACCCACACGCGGAGGGTGGCGTTCGAGAGGTTTCTCAGGCTGTGGCTGTGCTGTTGCTCATATCTGACATGTGCAGACGTGTGTGGAGAGACCAGGACAGAAGAGGAGGACCAGAGCGGCGTCAGGATGGACATCGAGCTCTTACAAGAGCAATACAGCTCCATCAGAGAGAAGCAGAGACGCCAAACTCAGCTCATCTGCTGAAAGAAAGGTAAGAAATGATGTTTAAACATTAAACAAACCAGCAAACATTCTCTGTCAAAAGTTATGAACTAACATTCCTTCACTAGATATCAAAGTTATGTGGTATTCTCAAAAATATGATTTATGCATCACTCGTGGAATGTTTTTCTGAAGGCAAAATCTTACAGGCATAAGTCACATTCGAAAGCAACGCTCCCTTGTAATGTTTGCAAAATGACAAATTATTCCTGTAATGTTTTCTCTAAAGTTCACATAACAAGAGAAACATGTTTTTAAAATGTTTCTGAACATTCAGAGAACAGAAATACATTTTTATATCATTAGCAGGACATATTTGTGTTAGCTTGGATTAGATATATATGTTCCAAAAACAATGGAAAGTCATGAATAATTGCATAAATTAATCATCCTGTTGTGAGTTAATATTTATTGCATTTAAATCAGTTGAACACAGCGAAATGTATTTTAAAGTATTGTCACACATTTTACGCATGGACTGAATATTTTTTATTTTTAAGAGTTTTTCTTTTTCTGTAAAATCAATTTATGTAGCAAATGTTAAAATCTTACAACTCAGGGTTATTATAAGCTATTAAACCTAAATCTAAAACCATAAATCATTTTTGTTACTTTGAATTAAAATAAATTTTGACTAAAGTAAAATAAATTATTATTACACGTTACATTCAAATGGCATTAAAGTGTGCGAGACGTGAATTTAAATTGTATTTATTTACAGAGGTTATTTCTCTAGTAAGTTTCGTCCGTGTGTGAAGACAGTAGCGCAAATCTGTGAATGAATGTTCCGAAGTGAAAAACTTCAACGGAATAAAGTTGAATGGAATTACAATCAAGTTGAATAAACTTCAACTTTACTGTTCAGTGCACTGATATCAGACTCATTTTGGTAATAAAGTTTATTGTTAAATTGTTAAATGCCCTGCCTCCATTACGTATCTCTGTCACGTCTTTATAAGTGTTTCATCACCACATCTGAGTGATCATTGCAAAAAATGTGTTTATGTATATATATATATTCTATATATACTTCCAGTCAAATGTTTGGACGCACGAATGGGAAAGTGTCCAAACTTTTGACTGGTACTGTACTATAATATACACACAGAATATCGGCCGATATATCGATATCGGCCCTTTTTACTCCCTAATATCGGTATCGGCCCAAAAAAAATCCATATCGGTCGGGCTCTAGTTCACATTTTATAATTCCCTGAGAACTGACCCCAAGTTTTATGCTATTAATTAAATTTTTAAAAAGTGTGTGTCCAAGAGCCCACAAAAATGTATGACTTTTTTTTTTTTATCCTTTT
>NW_015505678.1:717602-722357 GCF_001515645.1 Sinocyclocheilus grahami
TAATTTTTAAAAATGTGTGTCCCAAAGCCCCCAAAAAAATGTATGTCTTTTTTTTTTTTATACCTATTTTTGAGCACTAGGTAATGCATCTCAATGGTGAATGTGTTGATACAAAGACACATATTGAAGATTAGAGAAGACCACAGCTCATTGAAAAGCCAGCTAATCTTATTATTGATGCTTCACACAGAGACAGAGAGAACTAAAATAAAACATGATCAACTTTTAATGTGACTTGTGACTATATTAGATCTAACAGAAAACACTGGACATTTTTTGGAAGCATGTCAGAAACATCTTAAAACCATATTCCTATAACGTTTTTTGAACTATTGTGTAAATATCATGGTAAACAAATCAATCAGAAGAATCATGGCATATATCAGATATTACCATCTCACTCCAACGCTAAAATTTGTAACTAAAATTAAAATGCAAATAAAAATGAATTCAAAATATTAATAAAAACTATAATAGCATCTCTTTCATACTAAAATAACCATGCTACAAATAAAAATAATGAGCATTTCTACTATTATAACCCTAGGAAAAAAATTTAGCAAAATTCATAAAATATAACATCAAAGTCAACATGTGACAACTTGCCCCGCCTTGATATTTATGTAAAATATTCTAGTCTTGAGTTCAACTTCAGTCCAGTCTTCATTATATACAGTAGCTGACTCTTGTTCTAATTGTCAGTGTGGTTTATAGTTATTTATTGGACATTATTTATCATAACTGAGATACTGACTCTGTGACAACTAGCCCCAGTCTCCCCTATACGCCTTAAATAAGTCTTTTTTTAAAGCAGGGAACTTTTACAAATGCATTGTCATGATTTACATTTGTATGTAATCGTGTGATGTTGTGTTTAATGAGCTTGTGTTCATCTACTGCAGCACAACACAATGAAGAGATAATAGTAGGCTACCACTATAGTACTGTTTCTAAGCGTACTCTATCATACAGTTTTCCCAGAACAATATCTCTCACTGATATGAGCATTTATTTACCTGTTGCGTGCTGAAATCGAACCCCAGAAAACAAGAATCTGCTCCTGCAGCCATTTAATAATGCATACAGGTATGAACTAATTCAAAATAAGCATGTTTTATTACAAATTCAAGTGGTTTACAAACAAAAATTACCATGTTTTTACTTCGATATCCTTTCAAGTACCATGTAAATACTATACAACTACTCATAGCAACGCCCTGAACCAATATATATACAAATAATTTGACGAAAATGGCTTTCCTGAAACGTAAATGTTAATATATATATAGACACTGCTGTTCAAAAGTTTGGGATCAGTAAGATTTGTAATGTTTTTTAAAAAGTCTCTTCTGCTCATCAAGGCTGCATTTATTTGACCAGAAATACAGAAAATTCAGAAATCATTCTAACTAGAGCCTGACCGATATATCGTTTTGCCGATATTATCGGCCGATATATCGGTATCGGCTAATACGCCGCTGATATGAAAATTTTTTTTTACAGAACATATCATGCAGATAAAATGCTTGAAATGGTGTAATTACTTAGTTTGTCCAGCAGAGCGCGCTCCAAATTCGGGGGATCCCTTCAGCTCGAGGAACCCTCGCGAACGCGAATTGAGTGTACGTCTCGAGGCCCTCTTTCGAATGAGACCACCTCCGCGTGGATAGCCCCAGAGGTTCGGGAGTTACGGGTGGTTAAATTCGCGGTCCGGCGCCGACCGATCTAGCGATCCCGGGGGGCTACCCACGCGCGGAGGGTGGCGTTCGAGAGGGCTCCTCGAGCTGAAGGGATCCCCGAATTTGGTGGAGATCCGCCGGCACGTTCGCGAGATAGTGACACCAGCCAACACTTTCCCTTCAGTAAGGACTTGTTCAGGCAGCATTCAAGCGTTGTCTTATTCGACCGTAAGTGCCCTGCGAAGTGGACTTCACATGAAATTCCACCATGATTCCAGTTCCAAGGGAACACACACGTTACATTCAAATGGCATTAAAGTGTGCGAGACGTGAATTTAAATTGTATTTATTTACAGAGGTTATTTCTCTAGTAAGTTTCGTCTGTGTGTGAAGACAGATCTGTGAATCTGTGAATGAATGTTCCGAAGTGAAAAACTTCAACGGAATAAAGTTGAATGGAATTACAATCAAGTTGAAAACTTTACTGCTTTACTGTTCAGTGCACTGATATCAGACTCATTTTGGTAATAAAGTTTATTGTTAAATTGTTAAATGCCCTGCCTCCATTACGTATCTCTGTCACGTCTTTATAAGTGTTTCATCACCACATCTGAGTGATCATTGCAAAAAATGTGTTTATGTATATATATATATTCTATATATACTTCCAGTCAAATGTTTGGACGCACGAATGGGAAAGTGTCCAAACTTTTGACTGGTACTGTACTATAATATACACACAGAATATCGGCCGATATATCGATATCGGCCCTTTTTACTCCCTAATATCGGTATCGGCCCAAAAAAAATCCATATCGGTCGGGCTCTAGTTCACATTTTATAATTCCCTGAGAACTGACCCCAAGTTTTATGCTATTAATTAAATTTTTAAAAAGTGTGTGTCCAAGAGCCCACAAAAATGTATGACTTTTTTTTTTTTATACCTATTTTTGAGCACTAGGTAATGCATCTCAATGGTGAATGTGTTGATACAAAGACACATATTGAAGATTAGAGAAGACCACAGCTCATTGAAAAGCCAGCTAATCTTATTATTGATGCTTCACACAGAGACAGAGAGAACTAAAATAAAACATGATCAACTTTTAATGTGACTTGTGACAATATTAGATCTAACAGAAAACACTGGACATTTTTTGGAAGCATGTCAGAAACATCTTAAAACCATATTCCTATAACGTTTTTTGAACTATTGTGTAAATATCATGGTAAACAAATCAATCAGAAGAATCATGGCATATATCAGATATTACCATCTCACTCCAACGCTAAAATTTGTAATTAAAATTAAAATGTTAATATTAATAAATATTAATAAAAACTATAATAGCATCTTTCATACTAAAATAACCATGGTACAAATAAAAATAATGAGCATTTCTACTATTATTACCCTAGGAAAAAATTTAGCAAAATTCATAAAATATAACATCAAAGTCAACATGTGACAACTTGCCCCGCCTTGATATTTTAGTCTATTCTATTTTTAAATATTCTAGTCTTGAGTTCAACTTCAGTCCAGTCTTCATTATATACAGTAACTGACTCTTGTTCTAATTGTCAGTGTGGTTTATAGTTATTTATTGGACATTATTTATCATAACTGAGATACTCACTCTGTGACAACTAGCCCCAGTCTCCCCTATACGCCTTAAATAAGTCTTTTTTAAAAGCAGGGAACTTTTACAAATGCATTGTCATGATTTACATTTGTATGTAATCGTGTGATGTTGTGTTTAATGAGCTTGTGTTCATCTACTGCAGCACAACACAATGAAGAGATAATAGTAGGCTACCACTATAGTACTGTTTCTAAGCGTACTCTATCATACAGTTTTCCCAGAACAATATCTCTCACTGCTATGAGCATTTATTTACCTGTTGCGTGCTGAAATCGAACCCCAGAAAACAAGAATCTGCTCCTGCAGCCATTTAGATCACACACATCCCGCCATCGAGCGACACACTGTAGCAAAGGCTCGCCTTATGAATATTCATGAGCACGCTAACGTTACCTTCCTGGAGCGACAGTCATGTGACCTAATTAACAATCATAAGCCCAACCTTCACCAGAGCGGGATTCGTTCTTTCACCTTGCTTAGTCACGCCCACTCACCACAGTCAGCCAATCACGTCAGCGTGCCTCATTAATATTCACCATCCCCCGAGCACGTGACATAAACAGAGCCCTTCGTTCAGGGACTGTCACACAAAAAGGGACTGTGCACCGCCTAAAAAAACATGTTTGCTTAACTTGGTGAACTTTAATCTGTGACCCCGTCATGCCAGCGGTTTAATAATTGCCCTGCTTTTCAGAAAAATGTATTTATAATAGTTTGTCAGCACATTTTAGGAACAGGAAGCTGAAGGATGTCTGAAACAATTCATGGAAGTTGCATAGAAGTTAAACATGCATGTGTAAAATAAAGCGGCCAAGCAATTCAAGCTCATTTTATTTCAATAAAATAGCATTAAATTGTATTTTATGAAAGTGAACTGGACCTGATATTGTGCTCAAACAACCCAAGATTTTATTTACGCAATAATATTTATGTCTAACTGAGATGGCTGCTATTAACACATTACAAAATTGCATTGTATGTTGTATTATTTTAATGTTGGGAGCAATTCGCTGCGATAACACACTTCAGCTACAACACAGTAAAGTAACTAACATGCTAAATGATTTTCTGAATGTTCACCTCACCCACTGCATCAACAACACTGAGCAAACATTCTGAGGAACTACATGAGTTTAACTGCATTCTTTTATTTTTATTATGTCTTTCTTTTCTCTCTCTTTTTCACACACACACACACTCACACTCAGACACACACACTCACACTCACAGACACACACACACACACACACACACACACTCACACACACACACAAACACACACACACACACACACACACACTCACACACACACACAAACACACACACACACACACACACACACTCACACACACACACACACACACACACACACACTCACACACACACACACACACACACACACACACACACACACACACACACACACACACACA
>NW_015505678.1:722783-725419 GCF_001515645.1 Sinocyclocheilus grahami
AAGACAATCACAGACAACCTAACCCAACAAGCAAACTATGAGTTAGAGTTATACTTTTTTTATATAGTTACTTTAGCTAGACTTTGCACAACATATTAGCCCTGAAATATGAATATTGCATGACTGTTCCTTCTTGCCTTTGTCTTTGCAAACAGCAGAACAACCTTGGCTTGCCCTCTTTTGTTTGCATTTTGATGCAACTCTTGTTGGCAAAGCCCACGAAGCACACATGCACATGAGACGAGAGCCTTCAGATGGACAGATCAAGCTGCATTTATGATTATACCGTAATATAAGCACTGCACAGAAAATATTAACTCTGTGGACAAGTGACCGATTTCAGCCGCGGCTTCAGCGTCTATTTTATAGTGTAGGGGGCGGGGCTTCGGATTCTAGAGAGCATCTGATTGGACAGAAAATTTGATGAGACGCTGAAGTACGATGTGACGTCAAAAAAAATCGTTGAGCCGTTTTGTCGGAAGTGACGAACTGCAAGCTTTGAATGCTTATATCTTCTAAATGCGAATTTTGTCACTGTTTTGGAGCACACTGCCTTATGTGTGCATACTGATACTAAACACCTAAAAAAACTTTAATTTTGATTTCATGGGGACTTTAATAAGTACACTTTTTTAAGTATCTGCACTTTACTTGAGTATTATTTTTTTCTGGAAACTTATGATTTTAACGTCACTGCATTTAAAAGACAGACATCGTACTTTTCACTCCATTACGTTTCTGTCAAGGTCCTCGAAGTAGAAAGTCGTTACTATGTAGCAGTTTTGAAAGTCTGTGATTTTTCTTTTTAAAACAAACGTCATCACGTGAGCTGATTTCCCAGCATTTTGTGAACACTAACTAGTTGCAGATGTGATATATATTTACAGCAGTTCAATAATAAGAAGTTAACATTGTGGTATGTATTAGACGCAATATTGTCTGATTTTGCAAAATTGTGTAAACGTTTCTGTAGTTTTCGTTTCTATAGGTTTTTAACATTCTAAAAGCTACAAGCTAGTGAGTGTATTCCGTCGGCGTAATGTATTGTAAGTTGCTTCAGAGGTGTTGCAAGCATTACATGCAACAATAATAAAACAGTGTGTTGACAAAAAAAATTTACTTTTGGTACTTAAGTACTTTTAAAAAGAAATACTTCTGTACTTTTACTTAAGTAAAATCTGTCTTTACAACTTGCTTGTAATGGAGTAATATTTGACCAGCAGTATATATTTTGTCCACCTCTGCATGGACTGTTTACTAATTCATCTCTTGATTTGTTGTTGTTTTATTATTTCTTTAAGATTAAGAAAAGGAAAGTTCTTTTAAAAACCAAACTGGACATCACCACGCAAGAGCTGAAGAAACTGTAAGTTTAAAGCTGGACTGAAGCCCATTTCTTTGGAGGCCTGTTTCTGCAACGGAATAGAAAAAAATTAAAAATAATTGCAACATTAGATATTTCCAGATGTAGACTCTTCGTGTGATCGCTGCGGAGCTCATATGTTTTGGAGCTGTTCGAAACTACCCCCTGCTGTGAAAAGTGTGTTCTGTTATTATCAAGAATATTAATTATTTATGATTTATTGATGGCTTTATTTAGTTTTTTTGGGGGGGGTTTAGATTCTAAGATAGCTAAAAACACTGCTGAGCTCAGTATAGTTTCATTTGTCAGTCTACTAGCACAAAGATTGTTATTATTAAACTGGAAACAGAAAGCTGCACCTACACACCTGAATCTGGTGAGGGATGTTATGAAGCGTTTGGAGCACGAAAGAAGAGACATTTTAGCGTTCCATAAGTAAAAGTAAATTATTAAGCCAAGAAGAGGAATAAATTAATAAGTTGAGGTATCTGTTTACCCTTAACCGCCTATTTATTAACATTAACATTTATTTTTGTATGTATGAATGTATTTTTTCTATTATTTTACCCGTCAGATACACTGGATATATACTGTACCAAACCCTTGATCTCAGATATTACCAACCAGTGATGGTGGTCAATGTTCAAAATGATTCAGCCTGCTATGTAATATGCCTTCGGATGGACTTTGGAGTGCACAGGTCACATAAGTTAAATCAGTTATGCAGAATGCACTCTTGAAGAAGAGACACTTCAAACACTTTGATCTCTATTCCTTTTGCTGCTGGTAGACATTGTTAAAGTTATCCAATGAGTTAATGTGTGTAAGTGTATATGTGTTGGTTTATATGTGCTGTATGGTTTTGTAGCGTTTAATAAAAATCCAATAAATAAATAAAAAAATAAATAAGTGATTGCGAGTTAATATCTCACAATTCTGACTTTTTTCTTGCAGTTCTAAAAAAATTGCAATTCTCAGAAGAAAAGTCTGAGTTCTGAGATATAAACTGGAAATTGTGTGATTAAAAAGTCACAATTACCTTTTTATTTTTCATTTGGTGGTGTAAAAAAAACAGAATTGCGAGATGTAAACTCAGAACTACAAGAAAAAGTCAGAATTCTGAGTTTATGTCTCACAATTCAGACCTTTCTTTGCTAAGTACTGCTAGCTATAAGTTCAGAATTGTGAGATGTGAAATCGCAATTTTTATTTTTATTTTATAATCTTGTGGTGGAAACTGGCTTTCATAATTCATTGTAGTAACTAATGTTAA
>NW_015505678.1:725429-729419 GCF_001515645.1 Sinocyclocheilus grahami
GTGTGTGTGTGTGTGTGAGTGTGTGTGTGTGAGTGTGTGTGTGAGTGTGAGTGTGAGTGTGTGTGTATGTATATGTGTGTGTGTGTGTGTGAACAAAACAATCAGATGTTACCCCCTTTGTAAGCGTTAATATTTTCATAAGTAGCTGTAATTTAATTACACAGTTTTTTCTAAGTAACTTTTCTAAGTAACACTTTATTTTACGTTGTGTCATTGTTACACATGTTTACATGTACTTGCTATTATAATAACAATAAATTATTACATGCAAGTCGCCCTATAGGCCAAACCCTAACCATATAGTAAGTACAATTAATATTACTTAAATGTAACCGTACACTGTAACAAAGACACCTTAAAATAAAGTGTAACCTTATTTTGTAACTGAATTATGGAATTTAGTTACATGTAACTAGTTACTTCCCAACACTGGGCTTTAACGTGTTTATTTGACTTCATGTGTTCAGGAGCTGGCTCAGAAATACGTGTCAGCCACTGAGTTTACATTAGAGGAGGTGATCTCGACTCTGGAGAGCATCAGAGCAGACACCAGCAGGAAAGATGAAGGGAATAAACAGTTTAAAGAGACCGCTGTGGCCTCGCTGGAGCTCCACCTGCCCAGGACAGCAGAGGTACTGATGCATTCACATGCATTTACGTCACACGGACAGTAACAAAGCACTTTTTTACTTGAGTACTGTACTTAAAGGTCCCCTGAGATGCTTAGAAACACGCAGCGATACTCTCTGTGTGTTGACGTCATTGTAACTGAAACAGGAAGACGGGGCGGGACATATCAAGCAGCCCCGCCCCTTTTTAAAATAGCCAATAGCGTTGGTTTATATCACAGCTGAGGCTAGAGCCGTTCAGAGCCGTTGAGCTCCGTAAAGCCGCAGAGTATGCCAGCCACAATCTCATCCATATTGCTATAAAATATAGCATTCTGTGTAGAATTCAGATAGCTCCGATACATTGTGTGTTCTGCGGCGACTCGCGCATGTGATCCGCTCCGTGCTATCGTGTCTCTGGACCGGAGCAGACTTCTTTTCTTCCTCAATGGAAAGCATGTTTACACTGTTTGAGTCGTTCCCTGTCCCCTATATAGTGCACTACGTGCTATTCACTGCACAGAAAATATTAACTCTGTGGACAAGTGACCGATTTCAGCCGCGGCTTCAGCGTCTATTTTATAGTGTAGGGGGCGGGGCTTCGGATTCTAGAGAGCATCTGATTGGACAGAAAATTTGATGAGACGCTGAAGTACGATGTGACGTCAAAAAAAATCGTTGAGCCGTTTTGTCGGAAGTGACGAACTGCAAGCTTTGAATGCTTATATCTTCTAAATGCGAATTTTGTCACTGTTTTGGAGCACACTGCCTTATGTGTGCATACTGATACTAAACACCTAAAAAAACTTTAATTTTGATTTCATGGGGACTTTAATAAGTACACTTTTTTAAGTATCTGCACTTTACTTGAGTATTATTTTTTTCTGGAAACTTATGATTTTAACGTCACTGCATTTAAAAGACAGACATCGTACTTTTCACTCCATTACGTTTCTGTCAAGGTCCTCGAAGTAGAAAGTCGTTACTATGTAGCAGTTTTGAAAGTCTGTGATTTTTCGTTTTAAAACAAACGTCATCACGTGAGCTGATTTCCCAGCATTTTGTGAACACTAACTACTTGCAGATGTGATATATATTTACAGCAGTTCAATAATAAGAAGTTAACATTGTGGTATGTATTAGACGCAATATTGTCTGATTTTGCAAAATTGTGTAAACGTTTCTATAGTTTTCGTTTCTATAGGTTTTTAACATTCTAAAAGCTAGAAGCTAGTGAGTGTATTCCGTCGGCGTAATGTATTGTAAGTTGCTTCAGAGGTGTTGCAAGCATTACATGCAACAATAATAAAACAGTGTGTTGACATAAAAAAAAAAGAAATTTACTTTTGGTACTTAAGTACTTTTAAAAACAACAAGTAAAAATCTGTCTTTACAACTTTCGCTTGTAATGGAGTAATATTTGACCAGCAGTATCTCTGCATCTGTATTTTGTCCACCTCTGCATGGACTGTTTACTAATTCATCTCTTGATTTGTTGTTGTTTTATTATTTCTTTAAGATTAAGAAAAGGAAAGTTCTTTTAAAAACCAAACTGGACATCACCACGCAAGAGCTGAAGAAACTGTAAGTTTAAAGCTGGACTGAAGCCCATTTCTTTGGAGGCCTGTTTCTGCAACGGAATAGAAAAAAATTAAAAATAATTGCAACATTAGATATTTCCAGATGTAGACTCTTCGTGTGATCGCTGCGGAGCTCATATGTTTTGGAGCTGTTCGAAACTACCGCCTGCTGTGAAAAGTGTGTTCTGTTATTATCAAGAATATTAATTATTTATGATTTATTGATGGCTTTATTTAGTTTTTTTGGGGGGGGTTTAGATTCTAAGATAGCTAAAACACTGCTGAGCTCAGTATAGTTTCATTTGTCAGTCTACTAGCACAAAGATTGTTATTATTAAACTGGAAACAGAAAGCTGCACCTACACACCTGAATCTGGTGAGGGATGTTATGAAGCGTTTGGAGCACGAAAGAAGAGACATTTTAGCGTTCCATAAGTAAAAGTAAATTATTAAGCCAAGAAGAGGAATAAATTAATAAGTTGAGGTATCTGTTTACCCTTAACCGCCTATTTATTAACATTAACATTTATTTTTGTATGTATGAATGTATTTTTTCTATTATTTTACCCGTCAGATACACTGGATATATACTGTACCAAACCCTTGATCTCAGATATTACCAACCAGTGATGGTGGTCAATGTTCAAAATGATTCAGCCTGCTATGTAATATGCCTTCGGATGGACTTTGGAGTGCACAGGTCACATAAGTTAAATCAGTTATGCAGAATGCACTCTTGAAGAAGAGACACTTCAAACACTTTGATCTCTATTCCTTTTGCTGCTGGTAGACATTGTTAAAGTTATCCAATGAGTTAATGTGTGTAAGTGTATATGTGTTGGTTTATATGTGCTGTATGGTTTTGTAGCGTTTAATAAAAATCCAATAAATAAATAAAAAAATAAATAAGTGATTGCGAGTTAATATCTCACAATTCTGACTTTTTTCTTGCAGTTCTAAAAAAATTGCAATTCTCAGAAGAAAAGTCTGAGTTCTGAGATATAAACTGGAAATTGTGTGATTAAAAAGTCACAATTACCTTTTAAAATGTTGATTCTCTGGTGGGAATGTTGAGATGCAAACTCGGAATTCAGAGAAAAATTGTGCTATAAAATTGTAAGATAAAAATTGCAATTACCCTTTTTTGTTTTTTTATTATTAAATTGTAAAATTGCAGGATATAAGCTCAGAATTGTGAGATAAACTCAAAGTCAGAATTCTGTGTTTATCTACTGACTTTTTGGGAGGTCTTAACGTTCTTTGTTCAAGTCTAACACTCTATTTTTGCTTTTTATTTTTATTCCGTGGCAGAAATGGTCTCCTATACATTTATCATGCGATTCACTCATTTAAATGATTTTTCAGTCCTTTGTGTTTGATTTTAAACTTCTTCTGCTTTAAAGGATCGGTGAGGAGTATGGATTCAAACACTTTAATCTGATTTTGATGGGACAAACACTGTCTCCAGGTAAATACTTGATGTTTATATTAGAGCCTTTATTCATAGCTGTATTAATTACTGCATGCTGTAACATGCTCTGTGTCTCTTTAAGGAAAGAGGCTTGATGAACAGAACGTGAAGAACAACAGTAAGATCATGGTGCTGGTCGTGTCCTCGGAGCAGGAGAAGACTGAAATGCTGAAGAAAGAGGAGAACAAGCGCCAGCAGGATGAAGGATTGCAGAGAACGCAGAAGGGTTTCCAGATCCTGTCGGAGAGAGGTGAACCTTCAGTATACAGTCACAAGACATTCTCCAGAGCCTCGGCTTTTCACAAATCTGTGATGCAAAATCAATAAGCCA
>NW_015505678.1:729754-758634 GCF_001515645.1 Sinocyclocheilus grahami
TATTTTTGTAGGACTGATCCTACAAACCTGTTTGAAGTCTGTTATTATCATTTCTGCATCCATCAGACGGGAGTGAAGATCCAGTCTCCACCCCGTATTTAGAGATCGCCGATCAGAAAGGAAATCCGCTGCAGATCCCTGACAGCGAGAGGAAGGTGAATCCCATCGTCTTCGTCTTACTGTGAAGATTTTTCCTGTAAATGTGTCTTCCAGGCTTCTGAATCTCACACAGATGAGATGCATTCCTTAGTGTGCATACAGTATCTCCTTATGAACTGGTGTGATTTCTTTTCTCTTAAAGCATTGCTTTAGCAGAAGATTATTAGTTTGTGTTGCTTGCATTAATGTATTGATCAGGCTCTGATCCTGGCGATGGGTTTCCATGAGAAAGGTCGAGCTCTGATGAAGAAGAGGAACCACAGCGCTGCTCTGACTCACCTGCTGCAGGCCGACGAACAGTTCAAGTACGACTTTATCAAACATTAAAACATTACCGACAACATGCAGAATAAAAGAATCAAACCTTAGAATCAGTCGTGACTGCTCACTATTCAAGCTTCAGGTTTCATTCCATCGTCAATAGAACAAAACACTGTCTTTTCTGGCTGTATATTTGCAAAAAAGCCAAGAGCAATCATTATACAATCAGTATGTAAATAAATGCACGGAAAAAAGCCAATTACAGTTCAGTATGCATTATGCAAATAATACAGTGACGTCATCGCTGCCTTCTGAAGAGCTGCTTTATAGCTGACTCCAATCTGTTTCGAAATTGATGAGCTTTGAAATATAAACACTGTTATGGAACTGAATTGAATCAACACTGAACCATACTGAGCTGAATAATGACTCTATTGTCTTTTTGAGCTGCTTTATAGCTGAAATGGTCTTCTTATAGAATGTGACTCTTGTAGAATATGACTCATTTAAATCTTGTAGAAAGCAACGCCTTCGATTCTTCTGGAATACAGCTCATTTGATTCTTAGAGCATCAATAATTTTACTCTTATAATATATGACTCATTTCATTGATTTCTTATAGAATACAATGCATTTGATTCTTTTGCAAGTCGTTTGATTCTTAGAATATGACTCATTTAAATCTTATAGGATACATCGCCAGAATATGATGCCTTTGATTCTTATAGAATACAACTAGTTTGATTCTTAGAATATGACTCATTTGATTCTTATAGAATACGACTCATTTAAATCTTATAGAATGCGACACCTGTGAATCTTGTAGAATACGGCTTGTTCGATTCTTAGAATATGACTCATTTGATTCAACTCCTTTGATTCTTGTAGAATATTACAGCTGGTTAGATTATTAGAATATGACTCATTTGATTCTTATAGAATATGACTCATTTGAATCTTATAGAATATGACACCTTTGGATCTTGTAGAATGTGGCTTGTTTGATTTTTAGAATATGACTCATTTGATTCTTATATTACACAACTCCTTTGATTCTTGTAGAATATGACACATTTGGTTCTTATAGAATAAAGCTGGTTAGATTCTCAGAATATGACTCATTTGATTCTTATAGAAAATGACACCTTTGAATCTTGTAGAATATGGCTTGTTCGATTCTTAGAATATGACTCATTTGAATCTTATAGAATATGACACCTTTGAATCTTGTAGAATATGGCTTGTTCGATTCTTAGAATATGACTAATTTGAATTTTATAGAATATGACACGTTTGAATCTTGTAGAATATGGCTTGTTCGATTCTTAGAATATGACTAATTTGAATTTTATAGAATATGACACGTTTGAATCTTGTAGAATATGGCTTGTTCGATTCTTAGAATATGACTAATTTGAATTTTATAGAATATGACACGTTTGAATCTTGTAGAATATGGCTTGTTCGATTCTTAGAATATGACTAATTTGAATTTTATAGAATATGACACGTTTGAATCTTGTAGAATATGGCTTGTTCGATTCTTAGAATATGACTAATTTGAATTTTATAGAATATGACACGTTTGAATCTTGTAGAATATGGCTTGTTCGATTCTTAGAATATGACTCATTTGATTCTTATATTACACAACTCCTTTGATTCTTGTAAAATATGACATATTTGGTTCTTATAGAATACAGCTAGTTAGGTTCTTAGAATATGACTCATTTGATTCTTATACAATACGACTCATTTGAATCTTGTAGAATGCAGCTCCTTTCATTCCAATAGACTATGACTGATTTGATTAGTTTAAGACTTGTGGAGTGTTAATCCAGTGCTGTGCTGTGATCATTGAATGCATCTCCTGTGTTTGTTATGTGTGTGTTGTGCAGTAAGTGTAACTCGGCGCTGCTGAGGACGGTGGATAACTACGCCGTGCTGCAGCTGGATGTGGTTTGGTGTTATCAGGCTCTGCAGCAGCTCGACTGTCTGAACGATGCCAGACAGCGTCTGGAACGAGCCGAGGAGTGCTTCAAGAGATGCTACGGAGAGCAGCAGAGCCGTCTGCAGCAGATTAAGGTCTGAACAACACCTCGAGCATCTGAACGCTGAGCTTCACATCACACACACACACACACGTATGTCATGTGTTTCTGGCTCTCAGGGTCACACCGGAGGAGAGGACGTTCTCTTTCTGAGGCTCTATCTGCTCCAGAGTCTGCTGGCCTACCATGATGGCAAGAAGAACCAAGCGTTAAACAAGCTCAGAAACGTAAATGCTTACATTTGTAATTATTCTGTCTCTGTTACTGTGTTTATTTACTTTGATTACCAAACTCAAAAGAGCACCAAGTGCTAGTACTGCAGATTGAGATTCATCCAAGTGATCTGAATCTTTTGATTCTGTTCAACAAAAAGACTCGTTCACAGTTGTTCAGTGATGCACCAGGAGATGGAAACCAGTGAGAGTTTGAGAATTCGGAGTGAATCTTTGAATCATTCGCCCAACATATTTATTCATGAAATCAAACCCACATCACGTGTATGTTTACATTAATGCTAAAAAGATATAAAATAAACAAATAAAATAATAAAAATTTCAGTAAGTTAAAAAAGATATAACATGTATATTTTCATTAAACTAAATTTTGAAAAGCTGTTATAGGAAACTCTTGTTTATTTATTTATTTATTTTTGCATTGCAACTTTATTTTCATGAACATTGAATATATTTAATTGTTCATACAGAAATCATAAAGGTGTAGTAACAAAAATGGTTTAATTATAAACAATAAAATACAATATAAATAAATGCATTTAAAAATCCAATAAATAAACAATAGATATAAAATAAAAATAAATACATGTTTTTTTTTTTAAATCCAATAAATTAAAAATGGATATAAAATAATTTTAAATATATATATTTTTCATAAAATGAGCTATTTTTAAAATCCAACCAATAAATAAATTTGAAAATCCAATAAATAAACAGTCAATATAAAATTTAAAATATGTTTTTCATAAAGAAAATTAAGGTATTTTTAAAACTTTTTTTTTTTCATTGTAACATTATTTTAAATGCATTTAATTGTCCATGTAGGCTCTTACAGGTTACTTCTAAACAACAGAAAGACATTTCAGTTGAACAATAAAATGCTTCAGAAGTATAAAATATGACTTGTTTTTTAGAATATGACTCATTTGATTCTTATAGATTGTCTCTTTTAATACTTATAAAATACAGTTCTTTAAATTTTTAGAATGTGACTTGTTTGATTCTTATAGAATATGACTCATTTAATACTTGTATAATATGGCTCGTTGAATCGTTTGATTCTTATAGCATATTGATTCATTTGATTGTTCTAATCTAGAATATGACTTATTTGATTCTTATAGCATATGACTCCTTTGATTCTTCTAGAGTATGACTACTTTGATTCTTCTAGATATGACTCGTTTGATTCTTCTAGAGTATGACTCCTTTGATCCTTGTAGATATGACTCCTTTGATTCTTCTAGAGTATGACTCGTTTGATTCTTCTAGATATGACTCGTTTGATTCCTTGTAGATATGACTCCTTTGATTCTTGTAGATATGACTCCTTTGATTCTTGTAGATATGACTCCTTTGATTCTTCTAGAGTATGACTCGTTTGATTCTTCTAGATATGACTCGTTTGATTCTTCTAGAGATATGACTCGTTTGATTCTTCTAAATATGACTCATTTGATTCTTCTAGATATGACTCCTTTGATTCTTCTAGAGTATGACTCTTTTGATTCTTCTCGATATGACTCGTTGGATTCTTCTAGAGTATGACTCATTTGGTTCTTCTAGATATGACTCGTTGGATTCTTGTAGAATCTGACTCGTCTGTGTGTGTTGGTCAGGTGGAGGAGCTGTTCGGTCAGCTGTGTCTGGACCCTGAGAAGATGCACCAGCTGATGACTCTGGGTTTCTCGGAGCAGGAGGCGCGTCTGGGTCTGAGAGCCTGTCGAGGAGACGTGGAGGAGGCAGAGCGGCTCATCTCGCAGAGGAAGACGGTGCTGCAGCGCAAACATATTCATAAAACACCACAGCCTTTCCACACATGAGTTAAACATGAGCTGATCTTTTATCAGGAGAAGAAGGAGCTGAAGGAGCGCGAGCGGGAGAAGAGGAGACGCCGTCTGCAGGACATCAACACACTGGTGGAGCTGGGCTTCAGTAAGAGAGACGCTGCCAGAGCCCTCCATCAGACCAGAGGAGACGTGGACAAGGCCTACACGGTCCCACACACACACTCACTCTCTCACACTCACACACACACACATGTAAATATATACAATAAACATGTCTTTCCACTAGTCTGAAAAAACACTTTATGAAAAACCAAAAAGCCCAAAGTCTCAAACTTGACAGATGCATGAAAACAGTGTTTTTGCCTGCAGTGTCTCCACTTAATATATAAAAATGTCCAAGTGTGAAGAAACCTGAAGTGGGTTGTGATGCTGTTCTGCAGGTTCTGCTGGATGGCGCTGAAGCTCAGAGTTCAGACGGACAGAGTAACCTGGATCAGGTGTGTTCCTGTGTGTGTTTATTCATGACTCCAGTGTGAGATGATCCTGATGATGCTGATGATGCTGTGTGTGTTTGAGCAGCTGCTGGAGCTGGGCTTTCAGAAGGACATGGCCGACTCTGCGCTGAGGCTCATGGGAGAGGATCTGGCTCAGGCCACTCAGATGCTGCTGGATAACCAGGGCGTGGTTCCTCCGGAGCTCCTGTCTCCATCACCTCCATCCTCCTCCTCAGAGGAGCCCAGCACCTCCTCCGACTCCACCGGTGAGGCCTCCATCCGCTCACGTGATCAATAAAAACAGACTAATATGTGACCCTGGGGCGTAAGGGTCAATTTTTTTAAATTGAGATTTCTACATCCTCTGAAAGCTGAATAAATAATCTTTCCATTGATGTATGGTTTGTTAGGATCGGACAATATTAGAAAATCTGGAATCTGAGGGTGTGTGTGTGTGTGTGTCTGTGTGCAGCTTCAGCTTGGAGTCGTCTGGACGAGGATCTGGTGAACGAGGTTCTGGAGGACATCCCCCGACACGAGGAGGATTATCTGGATCTGAAGCTGGACGAGGAGCAGGAGCTGATGCTGCAGATCAGATCCAGTCTGGAGAAACAGAGCTCCTCCTCCGGATAAAGCGCTCATTAACGCGATCAGAACCTGTGCCTTTTATTGGTTTCAGATAACACGCCATCAAAGAAGAACCTTGGGTTTATACAATGCTAATAATAATAATAGCCGTTAATAATTAGAGTCATATTTAGAAGCTTGATTGATGGTGTATGTCACAGAACAATTGATTTATCTTTATTTAGAGATTCGCTGAAGGGAACGTGTTTGTTTTTGGTTTGATGGTGATTCTACTCTAATGATTCATGATTCGGTTCAGTTCTTTCAGTTGGACTCTGATTCTTTAGTTCCAGGTTTATAATGTTTGTTGAACATGCAATAAAGATTCACTCGTTGTGAACGTCGACAGTGTCCACATTTTTTATTCTCACGACACTTAAAAAAAAATAAAAATCAAGTTGTGAATAAGAAAAAAGATTATTGGAATATGTTTCTTAGAATTTAAATCTAATAATTTTTTTTTGTGTGTAGTTTTCAAATCTCTCTCTCTCTATATATATATATATTTTTTTTTTTTAAATTGTGGTTTTATTTTATTTGTCATTTAAAATGAATTAATGAACGTAAAAGAGTGATTCAAAATTGAATTTTTATATATTTCTAAAAAATTGGTCTCTTCCGCTCAACAAGGCTGCATCACAAATACAGTAAAAATTATGAAATATTATTACAATTTATAATGTGTTTTTAATGTGAATATCTGTTAAGCTGTAATGTATTTCTGTGATGCGCAGCTGTATTTTCAGCATCATTCCTCCAGTCTTCAGTGTCACATGATCTTCAGAAATCAGTATATATATATATGTGTGTGTGTATATATATATGTGTGTGTGTGTGTGTGTGTATGTGCTAGAGTTAGAGATGATAAGATGAGTTCGAGATGTTCTCACCATCCTGATTGGTCTGCAGGAGCCCATGTGATCGTTGTGTGAGTTCCAGCGCTGAAACTCGGGATACTCTCCGCGCTCCAGGATGAACTGCTGGCCCTTGAAGTCCGGATGATCGAAGCAGTTCCAGGCGCCGCTCTCCACGCGGATGGAGTTCACTCGGTTCATGAAGCCGCGGTCCTGGAAGTTATCACAGTCACCGTAGACCTCCAGCCGGCGGCCGGTGAAGCAGCGGCCCTCGTAAAACACGATCTGAGGAGCAGAGCTCAGTCAAATCACCAGAGAGCATCACAACAGGCTTCTTCTGAAGGCCTTGCAATCCAAGATCCTCATGTTAAGAGTCGGAGAATAATTGCACTTCTTCAATGTCAGACTGAAAGTGTCATATAAATGTGAGAGAAACTCTCCAAGCCAAGGTTAATTTAAACTAAAATCATTACAACATTACTTGAAATTAAATAGACATTAACTGATATAAAATTCATATAAATATAAAATATATGTATATAAAACAAATTACACAAAATCCCAAGGCAACATTTCTCTTTTCACTTCATTTAAATTAAAGTATCAATGTAAACTAAGACTAAATAGATAATAATAAATACATAAATAAAAATAATTAAAACTGTATAGACATATGAAAAAATGGTCACAACTTGCCAAGTGCCAACGTAAACTAAACCTAAATAAAAATAAATAAATAGACTAACATTATAGACTAATACTAATACATAAAAATGACTAAAAACTATATAGACACATTTAAAAACAAAAAACTAAACTAAAATTACAATATAAAACATAAATGTCATGTAAAAATGATGAGAGAAACTCTCCAAGCCAGGATTATTAGAGTTAACTAAAACTAAAACCATAAGAAACATTTTCATTACCTAAAATAAAATAAACATTGACGGAAATAAAACATATTTTAAAAATAATTTAAAAATATTTCAGAAAAATGTAAAATAAAACTAAATAAAATAAATAAAATAAAACTATAAAAATAATGAATAATATATATAAATAAAAGACTCATAAAAATGACAAAATTATTAATTATTTAAAAAAATTTACTAAAACTTTAAAATCTAATTAAAAAAATGTACTGTCAAACTGTAAATGTAATGTAAAAACAATGACAGTACATATATTAAAAATAAAAAACTTAAAATTAATTTTTTTTTAAAAATCATAAAATAAAAAAAATTCAGCTAGTTGCCAAGGCAACATTTCATAGTTTAAACGTAAACATTACAATAAACTAACACGAAATATAAAAATAAATAAATAAAATGAATAAACTAAAACTAATAAATAAAAATTATGCAGAAATAAAAACAACTAAAACTAATAAAAATGGCAAAAGAAACAAAAAAACTAAGGTTAAAATGAAAACAAAAAAAATATATGTAAAAATAAAATATTAACAAAAAAATATAATAGGATCTCAGTGACACTGAAATAACTCTGCGAGCATGAAGGGGCCTATAAGAGGTCAAAGATCAGCCTAATTATACGCCTGAAATGCTCCAGGGTCAAGGGCCAAGGGTTTGATGGAGCTGACCGAAGGTGGTTTCTGACCCAAACTCTGCTGAAGTCCTGACCGATCGCACTCTTACCTTTCCAGAATACTGCGACATCTCCACTGGATTGTGTCCAAACTCAGCCACACGCACCAAAGTGTGAGAGCCAAAGTTGGACGGGTCAATATATACGGGCCACACGATCTCGCGAGAGCCGCTGCACAAAGATCTCACAATGAAGAGCTTTCGGCTTCTGCTGACGCCACGCTTTCCTCGTCCTGCTGATTCTGGGCTTTGAGCGCAATAGATTCTGCTTCGCTCGACTTTGTGGGCCGTTTTGTGAGGCTCGTGTCTCATTCTCATCAGATCATTCTTCTGCTCTCATATCTGAGGTTCCTGAGGACTCTTCATGTTTTACACTTTATCTGGAGCACGAACAAGCATCACTCACTCGATCAAAGCAGATCTGAACCAAATCTGACAGCTGTTCAGAACACTGTTACTGATTTAATATACTAGTGAACTAAATATATTTTCTATTAATATTTTGAATTGATTTGATTTTTGTATATTTTTATTTGTATTTTAATTTTAGTTTGAATTATTTTTTGTGTAAATTTTTTTTATATATATATTTCTATATAGTTTATATATTTCTTTCAGTTTCAGTTAAGGAAATATACATAACTGAAATTTTTATTTATTTTTAATTTATTTTATTAGTTTATGTTAACAATAGTTTATACAAATAAATATATACATATATATACACACAAATATATACACACACAAATATATATATACACAAATATATATATACACATACACACAAATACAAATATATATATATAAATATATTCTATTTGTATTTTCATTTTAAAGTTTTAGTAAATTAGTTGTTTTTTGTAATTTTTATTAGCTTTTTTAGTTGTTAAAAATACATATTTAGTTTTTTTATATTATATTTTTATATAGTTTTATTCCAGTTGTAGTTCTAGTTAAGGAAATCACCTTAAACTAAATGAAAATGAGAAACGCTGTCGCTGAAATAAAATGATTTAATTCAAATTTTTAATTTAATTCTAATCAAGTACATTTTGTTTGCTTTAGTTAATGTTTCAATTTAGTTTTTATTTTTATTTAATTGTAGTAATTTAGTTGTGTTTTTGTCATTTCTATTAGTTTTTAATTTTTGATGTGTATATTTGTGCGTGTATATAGTTTTTATTGATTTTATTTCAATTAGGTACTCACGGAAAGCAACTCAAAGAAAAACAAAAACGAGAAATGTTGCAGCTGAAATACGTTTTTTTAAAAACATTTTATTTCAAACATTTTTTTTCTTAATTTAACAATAATAACCCTGAACTCAATCATACATACAGACTATAAAGAGCTTTTATGAAGCATAAACGGCTTGTTCTTACAGTAAACAACAGAGAAATCATCTGCGATTTTACTATCGCTTTACGTCAGAGTCGTGAACACATTTAACGAATCACTTCAGATTCATTATTATTCATGTAATTAGTTTCTAATCGGATCATCTCAGAATATCAGCATCAGAATATTAATCTTCTTCAGAATCACATTCATCTTGTAACGCGTTTATGAATCCGAGTATAATTCACTGCAAATAAATAAATGCATATTTGAAGCATCTTCTGAACGCCTGAGCTTCATGGTTTGTTTGAGCAAAGAGAATGAACGTTCCTAGAGCAACACAAACCACCGAACGTCACAAAACATCCCAGAATGCATCAGATCCACCGAGGCTTACTGACGCTTGTGCCGTTTCCCTCCAGAACGATGTCACTTCCTGCAGGATGATGTCATTCAGGAAATGGCTTCTGTTGGTTCAAGGGATTTAATAAAAGACTAAAACGATATTCACCAGAAAACACGTTTAGTCTGAAACATTCTGATTCAAATAGAAAATAAAGAAATACCTGGAATATTTTAAATGGATTTCTAAAAAAAAGTTCATATTTGAATTAGGCTTAACAGAGATGGATGAGTTTATATAACCCTGATAAAACTTTTTCATATGATATTATAGTTTATTAATATATTAAATTAGTTTTTTTTATTTTTTATAGTTTTCATTTGTATTTTAATGGGGTTTTTTTTGTCATTTTGTTGTGTTTTTGCCATTTTTATTATAAATTTTTTTGTAGTTTTTATTCACTTTTATTTTGAATTTGGGAAATCAACTTAAACTAAATTAAATTCAGAAATGTTATAGAATTTTTTTTTTTTGCAAATTTATAATTTAGCAAAATTATTTTTGACTTTAATATTGTCTATCTGAATTTTTTTCTAATTTAGTTTTAATAGCATTGTTGTGGTTTTTGTCATTTTTATTATTTTAAATAAAATATTTCTATAAAAGTTCTTCATTTTTATTTCAGTTTTAGCTTCATGCATTTAAGGAATTCAACTTTAAATGAAAATGAGGCCATCACTGTAATGCAAAATTTTACATAATTATAAAAAGTTACATTAAGCATATTCTATATATATATATCCAAAACCTCATTAATTTAAAGTAAACATTATGCGTTATTTAAATTGAGCATGAGATTTTTATTTCTCTATTTTTTTGGCATCAAAAAACCTTTGTGTTAAAATATTAATGATTTAAAAATATATATATATTAATCTAAAAGTATTTTCTCATTAGGAACACATTTTTGTCAGTGTATGTGTGCAATTAATAACAGCCTTGAGTTCATATTTCTATAAATCACAGCAAGCGACTCGAGAGATAGTGAAACAAAACGCTGCGTTTAATGATTACAATCAAAAAAGTCCAACAACAGAATGAATGCTGCCAACTTTATTGGCCATAATTACGTTTAAGAAACAGGATTTACAAACTCCAGAGGGCTCGGGGAACAGAGAGGAGGATGAGCGCTAGAGACGAGCGAGACGCAGACGAGTGTGTGTGTGAGTTATTCAGGAAAATATCACACAACTAAAAAAATTAAGTCAAATGAAGTATAAAAAAAGGTTTAAAAGAAAAAGCAGACATGTCTATGGAAACAGGCAGTTAGCCACTTCAAGTAGAGGGACTGGTTTCCCAGCGTCCAGCGTCCAGTGCTGCAGGAGGGGCTGGAAACAGACTTTTCTAGCAATCAATGTCTCGAACCCCGTTCACATCTGTTAATCCTAGAACTAGACCAGAAAACACAAACCAAGCCCAAACATGCTTGCTAGAAAAGTTTGTGCTGGTTCTCGGGTGGGCGGGGCAGACTGTGGGAGAGGGGCGGGGACGGGGCTGCAGGGGGCGGAGTCAGGGCAGGGAGGGGGCGGGGTTATCTACATCATGGAGCAGGATGTCCGGCCCTGAGGAGCGCCGCCGTCTATCTTCTCCGCCTCCAGGATTATCCTCTTGAACACCTCCACGGCCGTCTGCGAACACACACACGAAAACATCACGATCGGGATCCATTCATCACTGACTTACACTGATGCCACTTCAGCAAAAAAAAACTAAAAACATAAAAAAAATTACGTGAAATAAAATGTTAACTGGTATCATTTTTTTTAATTACATAAAAAATAAAATTAATTTAATTTAAATTGTGTGTGAGCGAGAGAGTGTGAGTGTGTGTGTGTGAGCGAGTGAGTGTGAGTGTGAGAGAGAGTGTGAGTATGAGTGTGCGTGTATCGTTAGGCTGCAGTCCAGGAATAACCAAACTCCTCTCCGAGGCTCACGTTATGCCTCGTCACATGATAAATGTGGTAAACAGCAGTGTGGAAAGAGTTTATTAACCCTGAAGGTTTCGATGTTAATGGAAGACAGCACTGAGAGCGCGGGCAGATGAAAGGTTCGAGATGCCGTCCAGACTTTATCAGTCAGCTTCACATGTGTCTTACGTAATGTCGTCTGCTCTCAATGATCAGAATTATAAATATGCACCCAACCAAAACCTATCTAAAGCTATCTAACTAAACCATATATATATATATATATATATATATATATATATATATAAAAACTGAACTTTGCAAAAGCTAAATTAAGACTAAATATATACTTACTGTACTTTTCCCACCATATCCAACAACTTTTCATGGATAACTTTTACTACTTCAAAACTGCAAAAAAGAGGGAGACAGATCAGAAGACTATCAGTTATTTAAAAATGAGAATAAAACAGGCGGAGATGATTAATCAGAGGATAAAATCACTGTAAAACATCTCGTGGCTTATTGCATCATCCATAAAGCAATAAAAGACCTAAGCAAGAAAAAACTAAACCGATGCATCTGTGCTTCACCAGAAACAAAACCACGACTAATGTCCAGAACATCAGATCTGATCTTATTTAATAACTCCGTGAGCGAGCTGAGATCTTCTAGAAATAAGACGTCATGTCTCAAACTAATGAGAAATCATTCTGATGCGATGTTTTATTCATAAACCATATTCTGGCAGTCATCAGCAGCAGATTTCCGTCATTTATCAGCCTGAGAAATGATCAAGCATCAGCATCTCTCACCTTTTATTGGAGGTGACTGAATACACCAGAATGTAGCCGTTGATATCTATAGAGTACGTCTGCGGGAAAATAGAGTATTCGTCCTGAAAGAGAGGAATTCAAAACACACTTCAGAGAGATCAGACCAAAATTCCATTCGAAGAATTCATGACATGATGTTTCTAGAAGAACATTTGCCATCTGTGCAGTGTTATTTCAGTATTATTTAGTATTAATAAACATTTTGAATTAGATTTTACATTTTAATTTTAGTTTACATTTTTTGAATTTTATTATGTTGTGTTTGTTCAAATTAAACTTGTTTTTTAAATTTTCAGTATTTTTTTTGTTAAGTAAGTAACTTTATTTCAATGAACAAACTTTTTAATGATTTAATTTTTTTAATTTTAGTTATAATTTTTATCATTTTATTATGTTTACATTTTAATATTTTTATCTAGCTTTTTAATTCATTCTTATTTCAGTTCCATTAATTTTAATACATCAAATTAAACTTGTTTTATTTTGGTTAAATTCAGTTTTTTTTTTTTTTTTAAGTTTAAGTTTGTCATCTAATATTTATATTTTATTTCATCATTATTTCAATGAACTAAAACTATTTTTAATTATTTAATTTTTGTAATTTTATTTAAAAACAACACCACTGCAGCTGTGTCTAGCTGTGTCGAAGGTTCATGGCCTTAATTCATTTCTGCATTAAAATGCGTTTCAGAATCCTGCATTTTATTACTGTATACTGTATTGGGCTCCTGAACGTTTGATATTGCTGTAAAGTATTTTTTGTTAAAAACAACATTTAAACATGAACTCAGTGTCGTGTTTCTCACCTGTCCTGCTGTGTCCACCAGCTGCAGGTGATACTCCTGACCGTTCACGGTGATCATTTTCGTAAACGCTGAAAAAATAAATAAAAGACACCAGATCAAAAATCCACCTCAAGCCCCGCCCACTTAGCTCAAGCTCCGCCCCACGAGTCGACTCAGTCTGTTCCAGCTGTGTTATGACCCGCCCCTTTAAGAATATCCCATCCTAAGCTAATGACAGTACAGTGGATTTAAATTTACAGAGATAAATAAATAAATAAAGACAAATGTCCCTAATGATGAAAGCTAAATAAATAAAAGATAACAGCAGTTACATCCTAAAAGCATTTGAAAAAAATACTACCATTAATAATAATTCAAAAATGCTACCACTTACTCCTATTTTCTGCTAATAGTGATTTTATGCTTAATTTTTAAGTTCGACAATTCTGATTCCACTTAATTCTGATTTTCTTAACAACTGCATTATTCATGTAGTACTTGTGAGGAAGCATCATCATCACATAATTGATCTAAACTATATTAAATCACAACATTTACTACAACAAAACTCCACGATGGACATTCAACTTAAGCTACATGTCAAGTTATAGATGAACAACTAGTCAGTAATTATTTAGATCTGAAATGTTACACATATTGAATCAGATATGACTGAATGACTCGCAGTTCAGTGAGTCAGATGATGAGTAACCGAATGATTCAGTGAGTCACAATCACAGAACTGATTCATAATGTCTACAAATCGGAGCAGACTAGTCATAAGTAGCTACAATAGAAATGCATGTTATCTATGGCCCTTTGATCACTTCACAGATTAAGTCTCAACCCTACATTATGATGATTAGGATTCATTTTACAGTAGGACGTGATCTGATTCACTTACTGTTTTCAATCGTGGGGTCGTAGGAGTCGACAAACTGGCCTTCCACAAACTGTATTGTCAAGGAGGATTTCCCTGAAACACAGAAACACACGATCATCACAGTCAGAAAATGACCATCATTACACTCTTAAAAATGCTGGGTCAAAGCAACCCAACCGCTGGGTCAAAGCAACCCAACCGCTGGGTCAAAGCAACCAAACCGCTGGGTCAAAGCAACCAAACCGCTGGGTCAAAGCAACCCACCAGCGACCCAACCGCTGGGTCAAAGCAACCCAACCGCTGGGTTTGTCCCTTTTTAACCCAGCGCTGGGTTATATTTAACCCAGCATTTTTTTAGAGTGTACCTTCAGATCAAGAGAGAACCAGCATGAACTCACAATTAATCGAATTTCTAATCGCGATTACAATTATGGATGCCACAATTACGTAATCGTTCAAAGAGGAAATTAATCGTTCAAAGTCCACTTATGTTATTCTGCACGCTTAAGATGTGTTTTTTTCTTCCTACATGTTATCTTAAGGGGTTTTCCATTGTTTTAGTTTTACATTATAATACCATTCATATTTGACTTTTTTTTATAATTCAAAGAAGAAACCAATCCGATGTATATTTGACATTTGAAGGCTTAATACTATAGAAAAGCACTAAAGGTTTTCAGATAGAGTGTTTTCAGCTTGTTTATTTTCATATAAAAATACGGCATGCAGTTGCATCAAACAATGGTATAAACATCATTCAATGTAAATTGTGATAATCGTAATTAATAATCGCAATTACAATTTCAAGGGAATAATCGACAATGATTTTTGTCATAATCGTGCAGCTCTAATTCACATGCATGTTAGAATCACGCTACAGAGGGATGCAACAATCTAATAATTCCAAATGAAACAAATTTCACAACCAAATGGCATAATTTGTCAAAAAACTGCCACAATGCCACAAAAAAGCTTCATTTTTTTATTGCAAAGTATTATTTCTCTGATTTTCACCCTTGTACTGAATTTACTGAAGCGTGTGAATGCATGCTGATGAAAAACGTCTCCATTCAGAAGAGCGTTTGTGATGAAGCTGCCATAGTGGTAGTAATGCAGGACACACACACACACACTCACGCACGCTCGCACGCGCACACACACACACACACAAACGAGTGTGTGGGCAGATTTGCCCTGCAGCCTGTTGCTATAACAACGGCCAGTTCCTCTCCGCATCCAGTGTTTGTAAATGCGAGCTCTCATTCACAGGGAAAAGCACACAGGAGCATCGGGACACTCCGAACGGAAGAGCGGCTCTTTGAAGGACAGACACATGTTTGATCAAACGATTCCAAACCGAACATCCAAACACGATTCTTCAATGAGAACAAACAAAAAACAACAAAATCACGAATAAACTAGACGAAACTAGTGAAGAGCAGGCATTACTAAAGTCCTTTTTATTCACGTCCGGCCAGTGATGGACTTTTGACATGGCTTTTATAAAGTCAAACCTTCTAAAAACGTCAATTTTGTCAGCTACATTTAAATCAGGAATAAAATGTAACAATTGTAGCAACTCTGTCTCATGTGCTCAAACGATACATTCAAAGATAAACACTCACATTCAAAAGTAACAAACTGACAAAAAAGGTGATTGGCTCTTTAAAATGAAAGGCAGGGTTTCAATTCAAATGAAAAAGTTGTTGTCTTTTGACATATCTCATGTCGAATGACATTAAAATTGTATTTACTGGAGTCGACTGATAGTGGATTGGACCACACTGACCGATAACTGATCAAATCAATCTACATTTTTGAAAACGGATGAAATCAAAACAAAAACCATAGGCCTAATACTACAAGTAAAATAATGCTGAACTTTATTGCAAAAAACTGAACAGAACAGAACCCGGAAAATGTACTGTACTTTTTAAATTAAATAAATATTAATATTAAACATTAATATATTAGGCTAATTGTACCTTGATCATTCATGTTAGTTCATAGTCCATTAACTACTGTTAAAAGATACAACTTAATGCAAAAATGTATTAGCAAATGTTGAAACTAACAATGATGAATAACACTTCTACAGCATTTCGTAACTTTAGTTTACATTAGAAATGGACTCTAAAGGCCCGTTCACACCAAGCACGATAACGATAAAGATATAGTTCTAAAAATCATTCTCAATATTAAAGAATAGCATAGTTCACACCACAACTATAACGATAACGATACAGAGGAACGATATCGTTGTGATCACTTTCAAAACGATTTTTTTCCCAGCTGCTGGGTCAAAGCAACCCAACCTCTGGGTCAAAGCAACCCAACCTCTGGGTCAAAGCAACCCAACCGCTGGGTCAAAGCAACCCAACCGCTGGGTTTGTCCATTTTTAACCCAGCGCTGGGTTATATCTAACCCAGCATTTTTTTAGAGTGTACCTTCAGATCAAGAGAGAACCAGCATGAACTCACAATTAATCGAATTTCTAATCGCAATTACAATTATAGATGCCACAATTACGTAATCGTTCAAAGAGGAAATTAATCGTTCAAAGTCCACTTATGTTATTCTGCACGCTTAAGATGTTTTTTTTCTTTCTACATGTTATCTTAAGGGGTTTTCCATTGTTTTAGTTTTACATTATAACACCATTCATATTTGACTTTTTTTATAATTCAAAGATGAAACCAATCCGATGTATATTTGACATTTGAAGGCTTAATACTATAGAAAAGCACTAAAGGTTTTCAGATAGAGTGTTTTCAGCTTGTTTATTTTCATATAAAAATACGGCATGCAGTTGCATCAAACAATGGTATAAACATCATTCAATGTAAATTGTGATAATTGTAATTAATAATCGCAATTACAATTTCAAGGGAATAATCGACAATGATTTTTGTCATAATCGTGCAGCTCTAATTCACATGCATGTTAGAATCACGCTACAGAGGGATGCAACAATCTAATAATTCCAAATGAAACAAATTTCACAACCAAATGGCATAATTTGTCAAAAAACTGCCACAATGCCACAAAAAAGCTTCATTTTTTTATTGCAAAGTATTATTTCTCTGATTTTCACCCTTGTACTGAATTTACTGAAGCGTGTGAATGCATGCTGATGAAAAACGTCTCCATTCAGAAGAGCGTTTGTGATGAAGCTGCCATAGTGGTAGTAATGCAGGACACACACACACACACTCACGCACGCTCGCACGCGCACACACACACACACACAAACGAGTGTGTGGGCAGATTTGCCCTGCAGCCTGTTGCTATAACAACGGCCAGTTCCTCTCCGCATCCAGTGTTTGTAAATGCGATCTCTCATTCACAGGGAAAAGCACACAGGAGCATCGGGACACTCCGAACGGAAGAGCGGCTCTTTGAAGGACAGACACATGTTTGATCAAACGATTCCAAACCGAACATCCAAACACGATTCTTCAATGAGAACAAACAAAAAACAACAAAATCACGAATAAACTAGACGAAACTAGTGAAGAGCAGGCATTACTAAAGTCCTTTTTATTCACGTCCGGCCAGTGATGGACTTTTGACATGGCTTTTATAAAGTCAAACCTTCTAAAAACGTCAATTTTGTCAGCTACATTTAAATCAGGAATAAAATGTAACAATTGTAGCAACTCTGTCTCATGTGCTCAAACGATACATTCAAAGATAAACACTCACATTCAAAAGTAACAAACTGACAAAAAAGGTGATTGGCTCTTTAAAATGAAAGGCAGGGTTTCAATTCAAATGAAAAAGTTGTTGTCTTTTGACATATCTCATGTCGAATGACATTAAAATTGTATTTACTGGAGGTCGACTGATAGTGGATTGGACCACACTGACCGATAACTGATCAAATCAATCTACATTTTTGAAAACGGATGAAATCAAAACAAAAACCATAGGCCTAATACTACAAGTAAAATAATGCTGAACTTTATTGCAAAAAACTGAACAGAACAGAACCCGGAAAATGTACTGTACTTTTTAAATTAAATAAATATTAATATTAAACATTAATATATTAGGCTAATTGTACCTTGATCATTCATGTTAGTTCATAGTCCATTAACTACTGTTAAAAGATACAACTTAATGCAAAAATGTATTAGCAAATGTTGAAACTAACAATGATGAATAACACTTCTACAGCATTTCGTAACTTTAGTTTACATTAGAAATGGACTCTAAAGGCCCGTTCACACCAAGCACGATAACGATAAAGATATAGTTCTAAAAATCATTCTCAATATTAAAGAATAGCATAGTTCACACCACAACTATAACGATAACGATACAGAGGAACGATATCGTTGTGATCACTTTCAAAACGATTTTTTTCCCAGCTGATGAACGATAAACACTGACAGCCAATCAGAATCCATCCTGCTGTAACGAGCTCAAGAATTTAAAGCAGCAGACGCATGTGCGCTTAGAATAAACAGACGATATCGTTCGCTGGTGTGGACGCTAATATCGTTATCTTTATAGTTATCGTTCTTGGTGTGAACGGGGCTTTATCGTAAAGTGTTACCATTTCATACAAATACAAACACTTTTTTTTTTTAACTCCACGAGGAGTAAACTATCGGTATGGATTTTACCGATAACTGGCTGCTCTAGCAATCAGTTATCGGTACCGATAAATCGGCAAAACCTGACCTCTATTATTTATGATTGGACCATCTATCATGTTGTCTATCATAATGTCCCTGGAAGATGGAGAGAAGCGGATGAAAGATTGATAATAGGGATGCACCGAATGTTCGGCAAACCGAAATTATTCGGCTGAAAATAGCAAAAAAAAGCTCTTTCGGTGTTCGGCCGAATAAGCGAAAAGACCGAATAAATTGTACCGAAAAATGATATGACGCGATCAAATAGCAACCAGCGCAGAGTGAGAGGCGCGCACTGTTTATAATGCAACACACACGTCAGCAGTGTGGAAGCATTTAAACTGTCGGAGAAAGACGCAAAAATCATTACAAGCACCGACAGCGAGAGCCTGTTTAGGACTGCAGCGCATGTCTTCGATGAGAAGAGGAAGGGGTGATTGTTGCTGGTTACTGTACGATGATTGAAATCGTGAAATGGCCTTAATTAGTAAATAACTGCAGAATGTTATGTTTTCTAATACACTCACGTATTGCATGTATTCTGACAGCGGTGCTATCTGCTTGTTAACCAGGGTTTAAAGTCCAAAGCGTGAGGAAAATCTGCGCTGATACACTCGTCCGTTGATCAGTCACATTGTTATGAATTTTTACAAGGCATGTGACAATGCGATACGTACGACGTATTCGTAATGAGACTCATTTATAAATCTGTTATCAACAAAAAGAAGCATTGAGGTTTTCCTGCGCGTTTCTGCCAAAATAAAAGTTGAGAAAAAGCAAGAACTCTTATCAACATTCATAAATGTTAGTATTGTAATTTTACTGTAAAATAAAATAAAAAGACAATAATAATGATAATAGTCATTACAACAGCTCTGTTTTAATACATTTATTATAACATTCACACAGTGTTCAAATTAGGATCTGTAATATTTTCTAAAGTTAAAAAAAGAGTCTCTTCTGCTCAGCAAGGCTGCTTTTAATTGTACAGTAAAAAAAGAAAATGCATGCCTGATTCAAGAAGGGGGTCTGATGGCCAACTAATTGTACCTTGATCATTCATGTTAGTTCATAGTCCATTAACTACTGTTAAAAGATACAACTTAATGCAAAAATGTATTAGCAAATGTTGAAACTAACAATGATGAATAACACTTCTACAGCATTTCGTAACTTTAGTTTACATTAGAAATGGACTCTAAAGGCCCGTTCACACCAAGCACGATAACGATAAAGATATAGTTCTAAAAATCATTCTCAATATTAAAGAATAGCATAGTTCACACCACAACTATAACGATAACGATACAGAGGAACGATATCGTTGTGATCACTTTCAAAACGATTTTTTTCCCAGCTGATGAACGATAAACACTGACAGCCAATCAGAATCCATCCTGCTGTAACGAGCTCAAGAATTTAAAGCAGCAGACGCATGTGCGCTTAGAATAAACAGACGATATCGTTCGCTGGTGTGGACGCTAATATCGTTATCTTTATAGTTATCGTTCTTGGTGTGAACGGGGCTTTATCGTAAAGTGTTACCATTTCATACAAATACAAACACTTTTTTTTTTTAACTCCACGAGGAGTAAACTATCGGTATGGATTTTACCGATAACTGGCTGCTCTAGCAATCAGTTATCGGTACCGATAAATCGGCAAAACCTGACCTCTATTATTTATGATTGGACCATCTATCATGTTGTCTATCATAATGTCCCTGGAAGATGGAGAGAAGCGGATGAAAGATTGATAATAGGGATGCACCGAATGTTCGGCAAACCGAAATTATTCGGCTGAAAATAGCAAAAAAAAGCTCTTTCGGTGTTCGGCCGAATAAGCGAAAAGACCGAATAAATTGTACCGAAAAATGATATGACGCGATCAAATAGCAACCAGCGCAGAGTGAGAGGCGCGCACTGTTTATAATGCAACACACACGTCAGCAGTGTGGAAGCATTTAAACTGTCGGAGAAAGACGCAAAAATCATTACAAGCACCGACAGCGAGAGCCTGTTTAGGACTGCAGCGCATGTCTTCGATGAGAAGAGGAAGGGGTGATTGTTGCTGGTTACTGTACGATGATTGAAATCGTGAAATGGCCTTAATTAGTAAATAACTGCAGAATGTTATGTTTTCTAATACACTCACGTATTGCATGTATTCTGACAGCGGTGCTATCTGCTTGTTAACCAGGGTTTAAAGTCCAAAGCGTGAGGAAAATCTGCGCTGATACACTCGTCCGTTGATCAGTCACATTGTTATGAATTTTTACAAGGCATGTGACAATGCGATACGTACGACGTATTCGTAATGAGACTCATTTATAAATCTGTTATCAACAAAAAGAAGCATTGAGGTTTTCCTGCGCGTTTCTGCCAAAATAAAAGTTGAGAAAAAGCAAGAACTCTTATCAACATTCATAAATGTTAGTATTGTAATTTTACTGTAAAATAAAATAAAAAGACAATAATAATGATAATAGTCATTACAACAGCTCTGTTTTAATACATTTATTATAACATTCACACAGTGTTCAAATTAGGATCTGTAATATTTTCTAAAGTTAAAAAAAGAGTCTCTTCTGCTCAGCAAGGCTGCTTTTAATTGTACAGTAAAAAAAGAAAATGCATGCCTGATTCAAGAAGGGGGTCTGATGGCCAAATATGATTATTTTACTAACTTATTCATTTTAAGTAAAATTGTGCTTTGTTGGTATAGTGTCTGCTAGCATGTTCAGTGTTAAATATTTTAAAATTGCTGTTTTGTAATTGATTTTTTCTCTTTGAAAAGCAAGACAAAACAGTAAAAAGCACATTTTGGCTTTTTAATTTATGCAATGGTGAAAAAATGGGGAAAAAAAACTCTGTGTTCGGTATTCGGCCCAGTGTTTAATTTTGTTCGGTTTCGGCCAAGAATTTTCCTTTCGGTGCATCCCTACTTGAAAAAAGTGAGCAAATGCTGATATCAGCCGAAAAAGAAAACCATTTGAGAGATGAAGCAGTGATGTTGTTTTCCATTCGAACAACATCACTGATGAATCCTTCATAATCAGACCAGGAATCTGAATTAAGAGTCTATAAAAGCATTGCTACTGTAGGTCACGTTTGAGTTGTTCATTACAAGCGTTTCTCGACCGTAAAGCCATTAGAGAGCAGCAGCAGCCCTGCCTTCCCTCCGTTTTAATGGAGGCGCATCGGATTTCAAGCATCCTTCCTCATCAGCTCTATAAATAGAGCGTGAAACAGGAGCAAACGCATCAGGAACATATAGTTCCCATCGGCCGCGGGTGACCCCGCACGCAAACAAAGCCCGGATGTGGGCGGCAGTGACCCGTGGAGTGGACACGCAGAGATCCTCCTCGTCTGAAACGAGCAGCAATACTGTACATTTCCATCGCTTTTGGAAATCAGAGAGTTTATGGATGGTTTGAGACTCCACAGAAGGCACTGAGCCCATCGTTAGAAGCTCAAAGGCCTTCATTAGTATAGACTAGTGACGGTTACTGCATTGACAGATATTTAGCTGTGAGCCAGAAATGTCCCGAACACAGAAATGAGTCGACTTAAAGAACATAAACGACTCGACCTGAGGTCCAAACATACATCACGTTATCTGCGGGTAAAGTTCACATGCATCTGCCGTTTTGAGGGCTGAAATGACCTTATAAGAGTGGACAGCTTTATTAAATCAAACATGCATTTTAATGCATGCTTTAACTAAATATGCTCAATACAGGTCAGATTCTACACAAGACATTTTTTAGACAAAAATCTAATAAAATCGGACTTAAAAAAAGGTTTAATCGTTTGTAATCGTTAAATACAACAAATTGAAAAATGAAATACAATTTGTAAAAACCCAATCATATACTTTTATAGTTTTTATTTATATTTCAAATCAGTTTTTGTATTTTAATTTTAGTTCAAGTTTTAGTAATAGTTTTCAGCTTGTTTATTTTCATATAAAAATACGGCATGCAGTTGCATCAAACAATGGTATAAACATCATTCAATGTAAATTGTGATAATTGTAATTAATAATCGCAATTACAATTTCAAGGGAATAATCGACAATGATTTTTGTCATAATCGTGCAGCTCTAATTCACATGCATGTTAGAATCACGCTACAGAGGGATGCAACAATCTAATAATTCCAAATGAAACAAATTTCACAACCAAATGGCATAATTTGTCAAAAAACTGCCACAATGCCACAAAAAAGCTTCATTTTTTTATTGCAAAGTATTATTTCTCTGATTTTCACCCTTGTACTGAATTTACTGAAGCGTGTGAATGCATGCTGATGAAAAACGTCTCCATTCAGAAGAGCGTTTGTGATGAAGCTGCCATAGTGGTAGTAATGCAGGACACACACACACACACTCACGCACGCTCGCACGCGCACACACACACACACACAAACGAGTGTGTGGGCAGATTTGCCCTGCAGCCTGTTGCTATAACAACGGCCAGTTCCTCTCCGCATCCAGTGTTTGTAAATGCGATCTCTCATTCACAGGGAAAAGCACACAGGAGCATCGGGACACTCCGAACGGAAGAGCGGCTCTTTGAAGGACAGACACATGTTTGATCAAACGATTCCAAACCGAACATCCAAACACGATTCTTCAATGAGAACAAACAAAAAACAACAAAATCACGAATAAACTAGACGAAACTAGTGAAGAGCAGGCATTACTAAAGTCCTTTTTATTCACGTCCGGCCAGTGATGGACTTTTGACATGGCTTTTATAAAGTCAAACCTTCTAAAAACGTCAATTTTGTCAGCTACATTTAAATCAGGAATAAAATGTAACAATTGTAGCAACTCTGTCTCATGTGCTCAAACGATACATTCAAAGATAAACACTCACATTCAAAAGTAACAAACTGACAAAAAAGGTGATTGGCTCTTTAAAATGAAAGGCAGGGTTTCAATTCAAATGAAAAAGTTGTTGTCTTTTGACATATCTCATGTCGAATGACATTAAAATTGTATTTACTGGAGGTCGACTGATAGTGGATTGGACCACACTGACCGATAACTGATCAAATCAATCTACATTTTTGAAAACGGATGAAATCAAAACAAAAACCATAGGCCTAATACTACAAGTAAAATAATGCTGAACTTTATTGCAAAAAACTGAACAGAACAGAACCCGGAAAATGTACTGTACTTTTTAAATTAAATAAATATTAATATTAAACATTAATATATTAGGCTAATTGTACCTTGATCATTCATGTTAGTTCATAGTCCATTAACTACTGTTAAAAGATACAACTTAATGCAAAAATGTATTAGCAAATGTTGAAACTAACAATGATGAATAACACTTCTACAGCATTTCGTAACTTTAGTTTACATTAGAAATGGACTCTAAAGGCCCGTTCACACCAAGCACGATAACGATAAAGATATAGTTCTAAAAATCATTCTCAATATTAAAGAATAGCATAGTTCACACCACAACTATAACGATAACGATACAGAGGAACGATATCGTTGTGATCACTTTCAAAACGATTTTTTTCCCAGCTGATGAACGATAAACACTGACAGCCAATCAGAATCCATCCTGCTGTAACGAGCTCAAGAATTTAAAGCAGCAGACGCATGTGCGCTTAGAATAAACAGACGATATCGTTCGCTGGTGTGGACGCTAATATCGTTATCTTTATAGTTATCGTTCTTGGTGTGAACGGGGCTTTATCGTAAAGTGTTACCATTTCATACAAATACAAACACTTTTTTTTTTTAACTCCACGAGGAGTAAACTATCGGTATGGATTTTACCGATAACTGGCTGCTCTAGCAATCAGTTATCGGTACCGATAAATCGGCAAAACCTGACCTCTATTATTTATGATTGGACCATCTATCATGTTGTCTATCATAATGTCCCTGGAAGATGGAGAGAAGCGGATGAAAGATTGATAATAGGGATGCACCGAATGTTCGGCAAACCGAAATTATTCGGCTGAAAATAGCAAAAAAAAGCTCTTTCGGTGTTCGGCCGAATAAGCGAAAAGACCGAATAAATTGTACCGAAAAATGATATGACGCGATCAAATAGCAACCAGCGCAGAGTGAGAGGCGCGCACTGTTTATAATGCAACACACACGTCAGCAGTGTGGAAGCATTTAAACTGTCGGAGAAAGACGCAAAAATCATTACAAGCACCGACAGCGAGAGCCTGTTTAGGACTGCAGCGCATGTCTTCGATGAGAAGAGGAAGGGGTGATTGTTGCTGGTTACTGTACGATGATTGAAATCGTGAAATGGCCTTAATTAGTAAATAACTGCAGAATGTTATGTTTTCTAATACACTCACGTATTGCATGTATTCTGACAGCGGTGCTATCTGCTTGTTAACCAGGGTTTAAAGTCCAAAGCGTGAGGAAAATCTGCGCTGATACACTCGTCCGTTGATCAGTCACATTGTTATGAATTTTTACAAGGCATGTGACAATGCGATACGTACGACGTATTCGTAATGAGACTCATTTATAAATCTGTTATCAACAAAAAGAAGCATTGAGGTTTTCCTGCGCGTTTCTGCCAAAATAAAAGTTGAGAAAAAGCAAGAACTCTTATCAACATTCATAAATGTTAGTATTGTAATTTTACTGTAAAATAAAATAAAAAGACAATAATAATGATAATAGTCATTACAACAGCTCTGTTTTAATACATTTATTATAACATTCACACAGTGTTCAAATTAGGATCTGTAATATTTTCTAAAGTTAAAAAAAGAGTCTCTTCTGCTCAGCAAGGCTGCTTTTAATTGTACAGTAAAAAAAGAAAATGCATGCCTGATTCAAGAAGGGGGTCTGATGGCCAAATATGATTATTTTACTAACTTATTCATTTTAAGTAAAATTGTGCTTTGTTGGTATAGTGTCTGCTAGCATGTTCAGTGTTAAATATTTTAAAATTGCTGTTTTGTAATTGATTTTTTCTCTTTGAAAAGCAAGACAAAACAGTAAAAAGCACATTTTGGCTTTTTAATTTATGCAATGGTGAAAAAATGGGGAAAAAAAACTCTGTGTTCGGTATTCGGCCCAGTGTTTAATTTTGTTCGGTTTCGGCCAAGAATTTTCCTTTCGGTGCATCCCTACTTGAAAAAAGTGAGCAAATGCTGATATCAGCCGAAAAAGAAAACCATTTGAGAGATGAAGCAGTGATGTTGTTTTCCATTCGAACAACATCACTGATGAATCCTTCATAATCAGACCAGGAATCTGAATTAAGAGTCTATAAAAGCATTGCTACTGTAGGTCACGTTTGAGTTGTTCATTACAAGCGTTTCTCGACCGTAAAGCCATTAGAGAGCAGCAGCAGCCCTGCCTTCCCTCCGTTTTAATGGAGGCGCATCGGATTTCAAGCATCCTTCCTCATCAGCTCTATAAATAGAGCGTGAAACAGGAGCAAACGCATCAGGAACATATAGTTCCCATCGGCCGCGGGTGACCCCGCACGCAAACAAAGCCCGGATGTGGGCGGCAGTGACCCGTGGAGTGGACACGCAGAGATCCTCCTCGTCTGAAACGAGCAGCAATACTGTACATTTCCATCGCTTTTGGAAATCAGAGAGTTTATGGATGGTTTGAGACTCCACAGAAGGCACTGAGCCCATCGTTAGAAGCTCAAAGGCCTTCATTAGTATAGACTAGTGACGGTTACTGCATTGACAGATATTTAGCTGTGAGCCAGAAATGTCCCGAACACAGAAATGAGTCGACTTAAAGAACATAAACGACTCGACCTGAGGTCCAAACATACATCACGTTATCTGCGGGTAAAGTTCACATGCATCTGCCGTTTTGAGGGCTGAAATGACCTTATAAGAGTGGACAGCTTTATTAAATCAAACATGCATTTTAATGCATGCTTTAACTAAATATGCTCAATACAGGTCAGATTCTACACAAGACATTTTTTAGACAAAAATCTAATAAAATCGGACTTAAAAAAAGGTTTAATCGTTTGTAATCGTTAAATACAACAAATTGAAAAATGAAATACAATTTGTAAAAACCCAATCATATACTTTTATAGTTTTTATTTATATTTCAAATCAGTTTTTGTATTTTAATTTTAGTTCAAGTTTTAGTAATATTGTGGAGTTTTGTCATTTTAGTACGTCAAGCTCAATTAACATGAAAATGTTTTTATTTTATTTCTGTTAACATTTAAGAAACATTTTAATGGTTTTAATTTTAATTTGAGTTGACTATAATGCACCTAAATTTTGGTGACCAAAAAAAATTAGTCCAAAACATAAATAAATAAATACATTGATTCAACAAAATACATTTTGGTTCCAAAGGGCCAAAGTCATCGACTGAAATAGTGGCATTAAATTAGCGCTTCTCTGATCAAAGTTGAAATATGTAAGGTTTGTTTGGCTGAAATATTGACAGGTGAGGACAAACGCTCAATTATCCAAACTTTATGTCTCTGCTTTCGGCTACATGCAACTTTAATTTTATTTAAAAAAAAAAAACATTTGGTGCATTAATTTATTTATTTATATGCATCCACTACACTGAACAAACATACTTGATTTCACTGTGACTTGAGGTTGAAACTGAGTGCAGTGCGTAGAGAGAATCCATGCTAAATGTTTGGTCATGATAGCGTGAACCCAACGGTCCCCAAAGGCTGATCTGCACTCATGCGTGTCCTGATGTGATGTTAGCATGTTCTCTCAAGCATCACACGCATCAGCAAACATGTGCTCTGTGTAAGCGCTTTACTACACAGAGAAGAAATCTGCTCTAAATGACAAAATACCAATCTTTCCATTGATGTATGGTTTGTTAGGATCGGACAATATTTGAAAATCTGGAATCTGAGGGTGCAAAAAAATCTAAATATTGAGAAAATCATCTTTAAAGTTGTTCAAATGAAGTTCTTAGCAATGCATATTACTAATCAAACATTAAGTGTTGATATATTTACGGTAGGACATTTACAAAATATCTTCATGGAACATGATCTTTACTTAATATCCTAATGATTTTTGGCATAAAAGAGAAATGTATAATTGTGACCCATACAATGTATTGTTGGCTATTGCTACAAATATCCCCCAGCGACTCAACACTGCTTTTGTGCTCCAGGGACACATTTCATCCGGCAAACTGTTTTAGCCATAAATCACCATCAAGCATGAATGTCAAATGCCAAAGTCTCCTAAACTCATTCTAGACTCCTAAAGTTTTCACTGAAAACCTTCCCTTCCAATTCAGCTCTCGAACCTGATTCTCCATTTCACATTCAGTTCAGATTTTCCACTCGAGAGCATGCGCAACACCAAACCTCTCGTTAGTTCATCTGAACACCACACAAATGAGATCTGAGAGCTGTGGAGGAAGAATTTTATATTTGCAGACATGAGGGCGAGTAAATAATGACATCTCTATTTTTGGATGAATTATTCCTCTAATACGTGCAATGAAAACATTAAATATCAATACAGAACTAATTCTACACAACACTCATGTTTGAGATCAGATATGTGTCTTATATCCAATAATTTATTATAAATATGAACTTGTTTTCAACTGAAATAGTTTTTTTTAGATTGCCGATATAACAACTTAGAATAGATAACTGATATAATGCTGATATATACAGTATATATGTTATAGATGTTGATATATATGTACATATACATACATGCTTTTTACCTAAAAATATATTTTAAAAAAACGTTTAAAAATCCTTATTAATATTGGCTGTTAATTGGAAATTAAATAAGGTAGCAGGTTGTTGGCTGATGCCGATAATCTCAAAATATCGGTTAAATATCAGCCGATATATCGGTTGATTATCGATATGGGTAATAATTCAGACTTGGATCTGGTCTCTGATTGGACAAACCTGCAGCATCCAAACTCATTCACAACATCATAATATGAATGATTTAGAAATAATGTATTAATTCAGTTTATAGATCGGGAGTTTTTAATCTGGCGTCCTTA